>NC_045446.1:72708392-72741410 GCF_002776525.5 Piliocolobus tephrosceles | reverse complement strand
TGGCTAGGAAAAGGGACTCCCTTCCCCCTCGCGCTTCCCAGGTGAGGCGATGCCTCGCCCTGCTTCAGCTCTTGCTGGTCAGGCTGCAGCAGCTGACCCGCACGGATTGTCTGGCACTCCCGAGTGAGATGACCCCAGTACCTCAGTTGAAAATGCAGAAGTCACCGGTCTTCTGTGCCGCTCGTGCTGAGAGATGGAGACTGGAGCTGCTCCTATTCGGCCATCTTGCCTCTAGTGCTCTCCCATGTTCTACCTATGTCCTATCAGAGTGCCCTTTTTTCAGTCCTCCCCGCGACTGGCCACTTTTAGACTCCTGCTGATTGGTGCGTTTTACAGAGCACTGATTGGTGTGTTTTACAGTGCACTGATTGGTGCATTTTACAATCCTCTTGCTGGCTACAGAGCACTGATTGGTGCATTTTTACAGAGTGCTGATTGGTGCATTTTATGATCCTCTTGCCAGCTACAGAGCACTGATTGGTGCATTTTACAATCCTAGCTGCAGAGTGCTGATTGGTGCATTTTACAATCCTCTTGTAAGACAGCGAAGTTCTCCAAGTCCCCACTTGACCCAGGAATTCCAGCTGGCTTCACCTCTGACTCTGATACAAATGGAAATAGACCATTCAACAAAGAACAGGATGAGTTAGTTGACTTTAATACTTGGGATGTGATGTAGAGAAAAAAGATCAAAAGAGAAAAGGCAAAAGACAAGAACTAAAACTGAAATTTTATGTTTTAGTAAGTCTGAGTAAGTCCTAATCTTGGAGGTCTTCTCCATTATCATGGATTTATCATCTACACATTAATAACTGTCAAATTTATATCTCCAAACATAATATTAGTTTTGTGTCCTAAAATATAATATTGAATTGCTTTCTCACATTTTCTCAAACTCAAACATCTTAAACTCAACATGTCCATAATTGAACTTATCTTCTGCAACCCCAAACTTTTCATACTTATAGTCTTCCTCATCTCAGTTACTGACGTCTTCCTTTCAATAGCTCATGCCAAGCACTTTGAAATAATCTTTGACTTGTCTTATTCTCTCTCTCTCTTTTTATACACGACATTAAATTCAACAGATAATCCTTTTGGCTCTACCCTCAAAATAAATAGTGTTCTATAAATTCTCACTGGCTTTATTCTCTATCAGAAACTTGTGTCTGGATTACTGCAAATCTTCTAACCAGTCTCCCATATTCCACACTTTTCTTCTCCTTTTTTGGTCTATTCTCAATACATGGCCAGCTAAGTTAGCTTATGTTGCTTTTTATTTTGCTCAAAATCATGTAACAGATGTTCTTTTTATCCAGAGTAAAATCTAAAATCCTTACACTGGCTTTTCAGACACTATGTGATCTGGCTTTCTACTACCTCTCCAACCTCATCTCTTTCTACTCTGCCCTTCATTCTTGTATTAGGGTTCTCTAGAGGGACAGAACTAATAGGATAGATATATATGTGTGTGTGTGTGTGTGTGTGTATGTGTATATATATATATATAAGTTATTCAGTATTAACTCACATGATCACAAGGTCCACGTATAGGCCATCTATAAGGTGAGGAGCAAGGAGAACCAGTCTGAGTCCCCAAACTGAAGAAACTGGAGCCTGCTATTTGAGGGTAGGTAGCATCCAGCACAGAAAAAAGATGTAGGCTGGGAGGCTTGGCCAGTCTAGTCTTTTCATGTTTTTCTGCCTGCTTTATATTCTAGCTGTGCTGGCAGCTGATAGATGGTGCCCACCCAGATTAAGGGTGGGCCTGCCTTTCCTTCCCCACTGACACAAATGTTAATCTCCTTTGGCAGCACCCTCACAGACACACCCAGGATCAATACTTTGTATCCTTCAATCCAATCAACTTGACACTCGGTATTAGCCATCACATTAACCAGTGTGTTCAGACACATTGGCCCCCTTTGCCTTCTCAAACCCACACAGCATAACCCTGACTGAAGGCCATTGAATCGACTATTCCCTCTCTCTTGAATGATTTCACGGGCTTCTCTATGGATAACTCACCTCTTTAAAGTCCTTTTCATAATGAGGCCTCCTAGCCCTCTTTTATATTATAACTTGTCTCCTTCTCTCAACCATATACTTCTTTTCCTTTTTACTAATTTTTTCCATTATATTTGTTATATTCTGCTATATCACATAATTTACTTTTTAAAATCTGAGGCTCTTTGTCTCTCTCTGTGTGTGTGTGTGTGTGTGTGTGTTTACTCTACATGCCAAGCACCTCAAACAGTGTGTGGTAAAGAATAGGCAGTCAAAAAGGATTTGTTGAACAAATAAGTGAACTCTGACAAAGTTTTTGCCCATTCACCATGCTGTCCAAGTCCCTTTCTCTGCTCATTCTAAGTTAAATAGATACCATGTTTTATCTGGCAATTTAATTTATTTTTGTGGACCAGTTTAGTGTAGAAGAATGTGACTGTTTACAAACGATGCAAGTACAGTATATAAAACTATAACTAAGCTATTTGGGATAAAAAAATGTAGTTACACAAATATTAATACATATTATTCCGGAACTCTGAACTGAGGAAAAGGAAAATGATCAACTATGGAGCATACTATGCACATGAATTACCATTCAGCTTTATTTGAATAGGCTTTGAGGCTGCATAGTTTTGAGATGGAAATCTTTGCCTTTTGCTTTTCAAACCATTCTTTGCAAAGTCTTAACCTGACCTGCCATGTCCACTTACTTTAATGAAACATGAAGCTGCTTAAAATGAAATTTCTCATCTCCACATTCTGTTCCTCTGATTAATTTAGTGTTGGCATTTAAGCATGATTACATTCCCTTGGGAATCAGTGATGTTTTAGGCAATTTCATCTGTTTAATTTACATTTTGTTGAAAGACTTAGGAAGGCAACTGCTTTTTAAATCAAGATCCCCAAATGTCCATGCATCCTGATTATAGCTGATCTTTCTATTTTCATTATGCTTTCATGAGTTGAACTTATTAAAATATGAAAATAAAGGAAAGCAAATCCACCATGTCAAATAAAATGCACCACTGCTCTCCACTCTCTACATAGAGATGGTTTTCCATCATGCCTCCATGCTTTTTAAATTAAATGTCAAGTTTTGCACGGCTGCATCAAGAAACTTGATCATGGGGCACAAAGTTTTGCTTTTCCTTGCTCTGGATTATATTTAACTTAAGCGCTTATTACCAATAAGATTATTATGTAATCAGAACAACTAATATTAGATTTTATTATTGGACAGTTTAAAGTGGTTTTTAACCATATCACATAATCACTTTTTTCCCCAATTATCATCTATAATGAAAATAATGAGAATCTAAATTCTCATTACTAAGATGTCTATTTTACAGATTTTCTATCTTTTTCAATTGGCAATATAAACTAAAGATAGAGAACCAGAATAACTGTGTTTCTAGAGCTGAATAAATATTAGAGATTACTATTACTATTACTTTCCATTCCATTCCATTCCATTCCATTCCATTCCATTCCCCTACTGAGAGAGAGTTGGCCAATGAAAAGTAGAGAACAGAGAGGAAGAGAAACTACATGCAGCAGGCCTCTGCTTAGAGTATTCCTTCCCATTTATTTTCATTAATTTAAAAAATCTGACAACCTTTTATTGAGTGCTTTGACCTATTCCTATGGTAGAAGTTGGACACATAACAAATAATAAGACAGTTTCTGCCATTTAAAATCCTCTTAGCAGAGAAATCTACTCTTTTCTTAATGTTGGAATTTAAAATGGGTACTTTCTGTGCAGCATGACCATGCTTCTATTTTGAATAATGCTTTAAACGTCCCCCAAGTGTCAATAACTAAACATATTAGACTTTACTTCCGGCCAGGCACAGTGGCTCACACCTGTAATCCTAGCATTTTGGGAGGCTGAGGTGGGCGGATCACGCGAGGTCAGGAGTTTGAGACCAGCCTGGCCAACATGGTGAAACTCTGTCTCTACTAAAAATACAAAAATTAGCCAGGCATGGTGGCAGGTGCCTATAATCCTAGCTACTTGGGAGGCTGAGGCAAGAGAATCACTTGAACCCAGGGGGTGGGGATTGCAGTGAGCCGAGATTTGCGCCACTGCACTCCAGCCTGGGTGACAAGAGCAAAGCTCTGTCTCAAAAAAAAAAAAAATAATAATTTAATTTGTTTTTATTTGTTGTATGACTAACATATTGGCTTTTACTAACTTTTCTGTGCAATGGTAGATAGATACACTCCAGACATTTGCCTAGGCAGTAACACAGGTGCCCCAAGAAACTTCCAGTCATAGTCTTAGTGGTAAATCATTTATTTCTTCTTGGGAACAGAGTCCTTTCCACCATTGGTACAAATAGAGTGTTTTAATATTTAGAGGTAAGCCCTACAAAGTTCCAAGTGTCTGAATCTTAACTATCTTCTCACCTGTTTGTTTTATTTTGCTTAATCCCCTTATATAAACTTATTTCTACTTGGTTTCTAGGACAAATTTTGATGCTAAATTAAAACTGAGTTTGAACTCTGATTCACCACTTTTTGGGTACATATGGATATGCATACAACACTAGATATTGTCATCTACTGCACTGTTGCTCCAAGGTACTTATCTTGTGGTACCAAGTTTTGGTTGTCTAGATTTGGATGTCATTGGGCTTAGTGCTTATTGCCAATAAGTTATGTACATGGCCAACATAATACTGAATTTTTCATTACTTTTATCAACTCTAGTGAGAATAGTGAAGATATGCGTTACTTAAAAGATTGACTGAGTAGTATTTCCATCCATCTCACTGGGTGATACTAGTTGTACTCTGTGTAAGTTGTACATCTTAGAGTTGTGCAGTATGCAAATTGCGGAGCCATACTTGGTTACCTTGGTGTGACAGGTTGAGGCCAACTACAGATTTAGAGAGCACATAGCTCCATAAGATTGTTCTCACTTCTGACACTAACTTAAGTTTAAGTGGGGGTTCCTAAAACTACCCTCAGGTTAGATAATTGCTAGAGCTAATTGAAAGCTGCTATAATACTCAATGATTATGGTTTATTAAAGGGATTAAGATCCATCAAAGGAAGAGATAGATAGAGCAGAGACTAAGAGGGTTCCAAACACGAGGCTTCTATCATCTTCACCCTGTGAAGTCAGGTTATGTTGCTCTCCTGAGATTGATGTGTGACAATATTCTTGGAGTATTACTAATCAGGGAAACTCACCCATACCTTGGTGTTTACATTGGGCTTCTGTTACACAGGCATGCTTGGTTGAGTGATTGTCCATGAGGCTGATTGTCCATCAGGTTGATTTTAATTTCTAGTCTCCAATTGTGGCCCAAAGCCCCCACCCTAAATCACATGATTGGTGTGAGTCAAAGCACCAATGAGTAAATCACATTGTTACTAGTGGACTAGCTCAGGATCCCCAAGCAAATACAGATACTTTACCTTCTGGAAGTCCAGGACAAAGTCCAGATCTCATTTTAGGTAAGACTAAATTCATTACTGCACCCTTGGGAAAGTCCCTTAATTTTCTTCTATCACTGTTCTCTCATGTATAGAATGAAACAAATTATATGTGACTGTTAGGGTTATATTCTGGTTAATTACAAAGTATACAAACTTAAGATTATAGGAGTAGAAAGTAAAAAAATATGTCACTATTCTTTCTTTGGTTTACTACTCTCTTCATGTATACTTGTGGGTTCTGCCAGCATAGTCTTGTTAATTTTGTCTTTGTTTCCAACTCCAATTTTTTTTGACACGTAATTTCAGTCATGATCACTGAGTTCTTGGGTGTGTCTTTTTTCCTACCTCAGTGGACTGGTTTATTATCTTTATCAGGGTTCTGCAATAGCATTAGACCTCTTTGAGTTTTGTTCTTTTCTCCTTAGGCTTGAAGACTTTTCTCAAAGATATTGTCTCATTAACTTTCTCACTGCCAGTAATGGAGTTTCTATTATCATTATTCTATAGTCATTCCAAGGAGTTCTCCTCTTAACAATTTCCTTTTTTTTTTTTTTTTGAAGTCAAGAGAACTGTTATTTTGGCTCAGTAGCTGAAGGAAATTTCATTTAAGGGGTGGTATTATTTTGTGCTTAGAGAGGATTAGAATGGAAGGTGTAGGGTCCTTTTTGAGTGATTTCTGAACCAGTTGAGAAATGGGGCCTAACATTTCTTTATTGGCAAAATCTAGGTATTAGGGAATGTGACTTTTATGTCCAGATAAATGGATTTTGTATTACTGAACCTATGAACTCAACAAATACAGGGAGAATGTGTGCTCTCTGTAGGTAGACCCACTTCAAATGGGATAAAGGAGAAGAACTAGCTAAGCGTGCTTGCTTTATTCTTCACCAATTTTTTTTTCTTGACACAAGGTTTCATTTCACTCTGTCACCAAGGCTGGAGTGAGTGCATCTCAGCTCACTACAGCCTGGACTTCCCAGGCTCAGGTAGTTCTCCCACCTCAGCCTTCTGAATACTTGGGACTACAGGTATGCACCACCGTGCTGTGCTAATTTTTTGTATTTTTAGTATAAATGGGGTTTTGCCATGTTGGCCAGGCTGGTCTTGAACTCCTGGCCTCAAGTGATCTACCCGCTTCAGCCTCCCAAAGTGCTGGGATTAGAGACCTGTGCCACCACACCCAGTCAGGCCAGAATTTGCTTTTCTTTGGTGGGGGGACTGAGTCTCCCTCTGTTGCCTAGGCTGGAGTACAGTGGTGCAATCTTGGATCACTGCAACCTCTGCCTCTCAGGTTCAAGCAACTCTTGTGCCTCAGTATCCCGAGTAACTGGAATTACAGGCAGGTGCCAGCACACTTGGCTAATTTTTTTATTTTTAATAGCGACAGGTTTCACCATGTTGGCCAGGCTGGTCTCAAATTCCTGACCTCACATGATCCGCTTGCCTAAACCTCCCAAAGTTCTGAGATTACAAGCGTGAGTCACTGTGTCTGGCCCTTCAGCAAATTTCTAAGAAAAAAAAAAAAAACATTCACTCGTACTCTGCTGGGGGATACACGAGTAAAGAAATGGAGAGAAGCCAGGAGTATCACATAATTGAGTTTCTACTACATAGATGGAAATATGTAGAATATGTATATGTAGCCAGAAAGTGGTGAATCAAAATTCAAACTCAGTTTAATTTAAATCAAAGTTTGTCCTAGGTATGCAAGAATACCATTCTTAATTGAATGGTATTTCAACTACCATTGAAATTGGTATGGTCAATTATTTTAGTAAAGGCCCCAATTCGTTCATGCCTTCCTGTATTGGTAACTTTTGCTAGTTTACTTTTGCATTGAGTCTGCGTTTGGATATGTGGCTTGTTTTGGCTCTAGGAAAAGTAGCATACACCAAACCTGTGGCTTAAAAAGTGCTTGCACGCTGGAGTTTGTCCTGTCTTTCTGCTCTTGGAATGTTATGACCTCCAAGTGAATAAGAGCAGGCAGTCTGCTGGAGGGTGAGGCACTACATGGAGAGAGGTCCCAGTCATCTCATCTGCCTCAGATGAGACCATCATAATCTAACAAGTCCCAGTGGGGCTGACCTACTAGTTTACCAGTGATCACATGGGGAAGTCTGGCAAAAAAATCACCCGGCTGAACTTAACCTACTTACAAACCCAAAGAATTGTGTCAGAAATAAATGGTAGTTTTAAGCCACTTAGTTGTGTTAGTATGTTAGGTAGAAGTAGATAACTGACAAATGGGGAAGATACATTCCTATGAAATAGTGGTTTGTATTAATCCAGTCTCACATTGCTATAAAGAACTACCTGAGACTAGGTAATTTTTAAAGAAAAGAGGTTTAATTGGCTCATGGTTCCACAGACTGTACAGGAAGCATGGATGGGAGGCTTCAGGAAATTTACAATCATGGCAGAAGGTGAAGAGGAAACAAGCACATCTTCTCATGACCAGCAGGAGAGAGAGAGAGAGGGAGGGAGTGAAGGGGGAAGTGTCACACACTTTTAATCCCTCAGATCTTGTGAGAACTCATTATCACAAAAACAGCAAGGAGGAAATCCACCCTCATGATCCAATCACCTCCCATCAGGTCCCTCCCCCAACATTGGGAATTAAAATTCATTATGAGATTTGGGTGGGGCACAGAGCCAAACCATATCAGAGATTTATGATTTCCATGACAGAGGGGCAATGGGATTATGTCAGAGATACTATAACAAGTAGTATTTTATTATAGACAAAGAAAACTAAATTCCATACCTTACTTTCTGCAACCTTCAACAGTGGAATCTGCCCATGGACAAAAAAGGCTGAGAAGGAAAAATAATTAACTGTAACACTGGTATCTGTAGTAGGTGAGGGTGTTATTTCTTTGTAGTATCTCAGTAATTAAATTCACAAAGTTCAAGATCCTAGGTTTGTGAGACTTCCCCTCTACATCATTTTTGTTCCAATTTTGCATCCTATTCTATGTCATGAATTGAAAATTTTATTTTCTCAAGCAGTTTGCAATCTTTGGTGGTAATTTACCTGGTGTTTCATTGGAATAGATAAGTCCCTACCTTTGGATTTACAGTTTTCAGGGCCAGAATTCTCATTTCAGAAGAATTCTCTTTCTTGATTTGATTTCTGACAATAAAAAAGCACATAAAATATAAAGTCTATAAAAAGAAATCATCAACTGCGATTATAGAAACTGCTCTCCCAGTGGGAGAATTATGCAGCTATTACCAAAGCATGGTAGAATGTGACTGCCTGAAATATAAATATGCATACAAATCAATATCACCTCATATTTCAGGTAAACATGCACATCACAAACATTTCTGTACCAAAGACACATTGATAAAGAGAATATGGAATAAAGTATGTTTTGTAGGGTTTGTGTTTTGCTGGGGGAAATGTTCAGGGGGCTTAATTTAGTCAATAAACTTTTTTAAAAAATTGTTTTATATCAAGTACTTTTCTGGAGGTATGGATACAGAGATAGTAGGCTTGGTTTTGCCTTAAGGGAAATTGTTGTCTAGTAGGGGCAAGCAGTGTAATCAGTATTATGACAAAGATGTGCATCTGGGACCACAGAGAAAGAACGCTAATCCAGAATGGGAGACAGTCTTTAAAAAAAAATTTTTTTTTATTATACTTGAAGTTCTAGGGTACATGTGCACAACGTGCAGGTTTGTGGAGACAGTCTTAGTGCAGGCTTTCCAGAGGCAATGAAGCTAAAGCCCATCCTGAAGTGGGAGAAGGAATTAGCTAATTGAGGTTGAGTGTGAAAGCTGACTGAACCAAGGAAATGAATTGTGCAAGAGCAGACTGGGCTTAGGGGTCAAGCATTATGGAGGCCTGCTGAACTACTAACTAACATGACTAAAACATAGAGTCCAAAGGTGTAGGAAGGAAGAACATTGAGCAACGTGTCAGATGAGTGAACATGGTCCAGATGACAAAGGAACTCATAGGATAACCTGAGGAGTTTGGAACTAACAAGGTGCAATGAGAAATCAGTCAGGAGAGGTTTTAAACATGATCATGAGCTGGTGAATTGATGAGATTTATTTTTTAGAAGGTGTCACTGATTAGAATACAGAGCATGGATTAGAGGCTGGTCAAAAAGGCAGAATCTAGGAAATAAAAGGATGAAGATCCAAAGCAAAGGCTTTAAGATTGAAGAGAAGTGGGAGGACTCAATAAAATGTACAATAAATAGCTTCAGTTACAGTATTAACCAGAATATAGAAAATAGAGGACACACTCAAACTAGTTATTTTGAGGTGGATTTTAATAAAGTCACTAGTTAAAAAGGTGAGGGCAGAATGTAGAAAAACAACAAACAAGACTGACACGATGGGAAGCTATTTCCTTTCCCTGGGCTTAAATAGCAAGAAGAGAGAGTAACTACTGGAATCTGGTGAGAAAGTGCAGTGTGGAAAGCCTGACAAAGTCTGTGATGTTTGTTCAAGGTTCACAGCTAACTTACAGGGTCCTGGTAGAGATGGAGTGATGGGCATGACTACTCCAACTTCTCTTTCCCCTGTCTTTGATGTCTTTCTGAGGCTCAGCATTGGCTGCATGTAGGGCCACTGGTGCCCTTCATATGGGGCCAGCTACTAGGGACACAGAGGAAGCAGAGACAGGAAGAGAGTGAATCGGGAGAGGCCAATGGAAGATATCCAGCACAATAACACATTGAATGCAGTAGATCAGAAGCAGAAGAAGTCTTTATATTTATGTTCTTTAAGATGGAGAGATACCCCTTCAATGATTATAACAGGCACAAGATGAAAGTACAGTTATTCTACTTATAGTTCCTGGTGGGGCTGGTACACAGTGTGCCCAAAGACCACACAGGAAGGTCAGAGAAAGTGTGGGAAGAGAGAGGGACCCTGGTCCAATTCCTTTATTGGAGTCCAGCGCGTTGTCCAAGCAGGTTTCCTGTAGGGAGTTTTAATTGGCGGGTTGAAAGCAAGAAGGCATTGAGTTTCAGGAGGCCACACTGTGACTGAGAGGCAGTCACTGCGGCATATCTGTATGGTCCATGTGGGGTGTGATAGTCAGCAGGACCAGTCAAGTATGCTATATCTAGCTGTCCCATAGGGAGGTGGTCACCAGGAGGAAGCTGTATAATGCAGATATCTACATCAATTGCATTGAAAAACTGGGAGGAGGTGTAGAACTGGAGACTGTGTCAAGGGTGACTGAGCCTTTGGTCAGTTCTAAAAAAAGGTAATTTATATTCACAATGGATGCTGAAGAAATCCTAATTGTTTCTCCAAGTCAATGAAAAAGTCTAAACTGCGTATTGTGTTTAAATAAGGCAAGAGCCAGTCAAACATGTTTCCATAAAAATGATTAAACTGAAAGACATTTTATTGCTTAAATAGCATCAATTTAACACATCATATTGAGTTGAAGTAGCTTGTTGAAATGGCGAAAACTAGGTTTGGAGCCAGATACAATTTAATTAGAATATGAGCTATGTGCGTTACTTGCTCTGCATCTTTGGGCAAACAATATAAGTCATACAATTTCTCTCAATCTCAGTTTACTATTTTGTACATAGGGATAACAATTTATGTATTAAAAGTCCCAGATACAGTGCTACGAATGTAGTAGAGGTACAACAGAGTTAAATAACATTTAAAAAGCCCCACTTAAATAATTTTTTAAGTTAGGAATAATTTTTAGTGTTGAAAATCAGTTCAATGGTTGAAACGTGTGTATACTAACACTGACTGGGAATTATTATTATTTTTTTTTTTAGACAAAGTCTGGCTGTGTTGCCCAGGCTGGAGTGCAGTGGCACCATATTGGCTCACTGCAACTGTTGCCTCCCAGGCTCAAGCCATCCTCCTACCTCAGCCTCCTGAGTAGCTGAAGCTACAGCTACTTTTGTATTTATTTATTTGTTTATTTATTTTTTATAGAGATGGGGTTTTACCATGTTGCCCAGGCTGGTCCCAAACTCCTGACCTTAAGTGGTCCGCCCACCCTGTCTTCCCAAAGTGCTGGGATTACAGGTGTGAGCCACTGTGCCCAGCTTGGGGAATCCATTTTTAGGTTTTCTGATTGTGAATACTTCCATTTTTATGTGACCTTGTCAAACTTCAACAGTCCATTTCCCACAAAATCAAGAGAGAAGCAGACTGATTTTTTTGCTAATTAATTTTTTTTCTAAAAAATAATCATAGCTCAACCAAATGTATTCAAACAATCAAATGGAATATGTTTTCTGGAGGAGCAACATTCCTTGTCTCTCTCAGTCAGTTTGCTAATTGATGACAATTTCTGCTGGCATTTGAGTTTGGGGATATGCTACTTTCCCCTGCTATCATTAGCTCATCCAGTTCACGAGACTGGAAAGGCTGTTGGGTTTTATTTTTCAAGGTAGAAAATGTATAAGAGCCCCAAGGTTCTCTTGGCTGCTTCAATGTCATCAGCAAGCATTATAATTTACTACGGTCTGCACAGCTGGTGTCTTTTATACATATTAACTGAGTGTGACACTTAATATAGGAGTGACACCCTATCAATTGATTTATATATTTTTACCTTCAATATGCACTCTTAAAATAAGATGTGTAAGTGATTTCTAAATGAGATTTAGAAACATTAAAATGAACAAATAATATTTGAATGGAAGCTTTATTTGGCTGCAACAAATAGAAACAGAAACAAGTACTACAATAGAAATGAAATTTTCTCATAATCTGTGTTTGTATGGGGGACACAGAATGGGAACTTCTGAATGGCTATGCCCCACTAAAGCTGGAAATGAAACGTTGCAACTAAGGTACATTTCCCCATCTCTTTTGGTCCTGGGGAAATCTGTGGTCACTCTTCAGTGATGTCTCTGCTTCTTTCTGTGGATCTTTTCAGTTGCGTCTCTCTGCAGAGCAGTATTCACTCATCTCTTCATCTGCATTCTACACCAGCCCTTAGCTATAGCATAGCCTACCCACGTTAATTAATTCCTCTTTATAATTGGCATTAACTTCTCAGATCCATATTATCCACATTACGATGTATATCACTAACCCAGCTCATCTTCCTTGTGAGCCAGGTCTCACAAGTCTCAGGTTACCGGCCAGCCAATGGTTTGCTGGTGCTGGTTGGATCAACCCACCCATAGTCCAGTATACTACAGCCATAGCAGTGGCATTGTGTGGGCTGATGTTTATGCAGAAAGGAAGCACATGGTTGTCTGGAGTAATACCTGATGTTTGTTGCCTCATGCCAAGGAAATTGAGGACACAGACACGCACAAGGAGTCAGTTTAAGAGAGAAGGTTTAATAGGTGAAAGAAAGAGAAAAGAAAATAGCTCTCTCTCCTGCAGAGAGAGAGAGGGGCTGCCAAGTGGGTCTTCCAGTCTTGTGGTGAAGTGCAGGGGGCTTTCTAGACTGGCTTGAGGAAGCGGTGTCTGATTTACATAGGGCCCTAAGATTGGTTGGACCAGGTGTGACATTTACATGGCGTGTGAAGAAACTGGCTACCCCACTAATGTTTTTATTATGCAAATAGATTTTCTACTTGGCCAGCACCATGTTGACTGCTCCTTAATGGTACATATGGTTGGCAAGGAAAAGGGAAGATGGAGCCGCCATGTTGAACATGCCTAGCCCCAGGTAGCCTTTTCCTATTGGCACAGCTGCGGGCATTCACCTGTGCAAGCTTTCAGCTTGCTTGTCTATGTCTGCAGCTTGATTTTTCAAGCTGCTGTTTGTTAGAAAAGAAACGATTTTGGGGCTGCTTTTCATTAAAAGGAAAACCTTACCAAGGACTTCCTTATCCTCACTATCTGCCTAAATAATTTCTTTTTAACCACTGTATCAGTATGAGTTGTGAGGGGAGCATGTAATGATAGATATTTTATTTTTTTACAAATAGAGTCAAATAGAAAAAACAGAATCAACCGATATAAATCACAAAATGTACTATGATTCATTTGTCTTCAGTAAGACAGAAGAAGGAAGGGAACTAACATGCACAACTTCTGACATGTAGGAAATCACCTTGAAGCAATGGCAGCCTCCAGTGACACAACCAGGCAAACTATCTCAGAAGAGGTCATGGAACAAAAGGGTTTGTAGACCAAATTAAGATGCTTGAATTGCATAACTTCTTAATTCTTCTTTTTTTCCTTTTTCTTTCCTTTTTTTTTTTTTTTTGAGACAGAGCCTTGCTCTGTTGCCCAGGCTGGAGTGCAGTGGTGCAATCTTGGCTCATTGCAACCTCCACCTCCTGGGTTCAAGTGATTTTTGTGCCTCAGCCTCCAGAGTAGCTGGGATTACAGACATCCACCATGCCCAGCTAATTTTTGTATTTTTAGTAGAGATGGGATTTCACTGTGTTGGCCAGGCTAGTCTCAAACTCTTGACCTCAAGGGATCTGCCTGCCTTGGAGCTTGTTAATTCAATGTAAAACATATAGTGAGAAGCAAGGAAAAGAAAAGCAAGGGGAGAGATCAGGTGGATTAATACACTTATGCTAAAATGCAACTGGGATGTATAGACCATACTACCTACAATATGCTATGATACATATTTTGTCTTTCCGCTGCATTAGTCATTTGCACTGATGTGTAGACAAGGACTAGAATTGAGATTTGAGCAAAGAGGACCAATAGACAGAAAGCACCCAGGGGCCTAAACTCACAGTTGATTTTTTTATAGAGATGCATGAGTAAGTACACATGGTATAGCTATAGCTTACTAATTAGCTTGACAAGCAGTTACAACTTTTATTTGTGTTTCTTGGGCAGAAGATACCCCGAGCTATAATGGGTCCATATTGGATGCCTGATTTTTGGATAACATAGCTATTTAGTCTAGAGGTGGCATGATCACATCTTATGTATTTTTCTTTCATCCCTTTTTATTTATTAGTTGCACTCTCATTTATTCTCTCCTATATTCTGTTTACTTGATTCATCTTTACCATGTCTTGTGGGTAACTGACTTATCATTGATATTTAACATACTCTGTGAACTCAGCCTAAGATATACAAACTATTTGCTAACTTTCTGTCTAAACTTAACATTTCTAATGGATTTTATCTATTCCATTTTTTTCTTGCCTTCTAGAATAGAACTGAATATTCTCAAATAATAGAGCAAACACACTGCAACTTCTATGGCACACGCACTGAGATAAAAATTCCATATATGTTATCTTATTTACCATCCTCAACAGTCTTGGAAGTAGGTACTACTATCAAGTAGGAAGTTGAGACTAAGTAAAATTGTGTAATTTGTGCAAAAATGACATGGGAGATAAGTGGCAGTGTTAGAGTTCACAAGATTTCTGTTCTTTGTATTTTTGACTCACTGAAAGCTCCAAGAGGGTCTTGGCATGTGGCGGATGTGCATCTAATATGTTCCTTGTATTTCATTGAAAACATTTGCATACAAACCTATCTGTCTACACATTATACTGTGAGGGGCTTATGAACAAGGATTGTGGCCCATTCGTCTCAGTATCCACAACACCTGGCACAGTGTTTCACACAGAATGCATCTCAATAAATGTAAATATCTCCTTTTTAAAAATTGCAAGTTACTGCCTACCCTATTATTTCATTCTTTTCTTCTTCCCTGCCTCAATTCTTCCCTATCGTTTTCCTTTCTTTTCTCCCAGGGGACTTTAACATTTGTTAGATTAGCTTGATGTTCTGCCAGGGCTGTGTTTAAATAACTTCCTGTCTTATATTTTCTTCTCCCTCTGCTCACCATATTTGTTTCAGACTGTGATCTGACAGCTCAACATTTGTAGGGGAGAGAGTGATCTCTCAATGTCTTTCAGTTCAAAGGTATTATGTCCTGTCTCTTCCAAAGTACAGGGAGAGGAAAGTAGTTTTATTTAATGAGGTAGAACATTTGAGCTGCTAGTTCAGAAGAGATATCAAAGAAGGTTGTTCATGTCAGCCTCTTGATTTTTATTGTATAGGTCTTTCTAGTTCCCTGGGACATAAAAGCGTGTCATTTAAAAGGCATTAGATACATTTCTGTGGTTTAGCATGTTTAATGAGTCTCAGACATTGTAAAAAGTTGTGGAGCCTATAACTCTTATGGCCTCAGTGTTGCAAATTATCTATATGGAGCCAGAGGGTAGCATACGATTATAAAATGAGGGTTAGCCATCATCTAGCAGACTATAAAGTTTCTCTGTTTTATATTTTTCAAAAGATAAACTGACAGAATTAGTTTGGGAATGGAAATGTTAATAAGTGACCTTAAAAGGCACAGTTTCATCCTTTAGTTTGTCTGGTGAGCAGTCTGAGACTAGGAAAGATAAATGGCATGCCCATAGTAACCCTACCGTTGCTTCTGAAGATTCATCCCTACCCCTGTGCTATTTATTCAGTCACTTATTCAGTTACAAACACTTATTGACTCATACTACATATCAGGCACAATGAATAAAACCCAAGTCCCAATCCATCCCTCAAGGTAACTGTTATCTTAAATACCACAGTGTTTTTACCCAGTTAATTTTGCCATCCTTTGTAAACCATCTCCTTTCTTATCTACTCCTGCTGTTCCATATTTCTCCTCCACTAACTTTTCTTCCCTGCTTCCCTCTTTCCCTCCTTTCTTTCTGGAACGTTTAGTATAATGTTTCTTCTGTATTCAGGGCACTGGGACAGACACTGGGAAGATAATGAGGATTAAGAGTTTCTGCTTTTAAGGGACTCACAGTCTGAATGGAGACAGGTATATCAAGCCAAATTTACAATACTGTATGATAGAGGATCTGCTTCTGCTTTATATTTAATTTTATAGTTTTCTTCCATCTAGCCCAAGGTGACATCTCAAAAATTTCTTGAGGATAAATATTTAAAATTAGAATCTGATTCCAAGTCATTTTTATATTTTTCAAAGTCCCTTGTATATGTTGGATGTGGAATAATGTTTCCTGAGTTGAAACTGAGTGGGTCAAAGTGCCATGCAAATGCTATGAGACATTTGGTCATGTCTTGCTGTCTTTGGTTTCCGCTGCCCACCCTTACTGAGTTTTGTTTTTTCTGTTGTATTGTGATGAAAATAACCATTATTGTCAACTTGTTATGTGTCAAGTGAATGGTGCTAAGTGAAGTAAATATTGTTAACCAAGTTTTACAGAGGAAGAAATTGACACCCAGAGAGATAAAGAGATCTGATCAAAATCATGATGCAATAAAGTTGAAGAAGCTTGGATCTGGCTCTGTAGTTTGAGCTCTTGTTTATGATGCTGCATAGCACAGTGTAGTAGATATAGGATATTAGGTTTGCAGTCAAGCAGCCTTGACTATTTTATAATTTGAGTAAATTAATACCTCTGAGTTTGAGTTTGAGGGGAAATTAGGATAGTAATATTTACTTTAAATTATTGCCTCAAAGATTAAATAAAATAAGCATCCATTACATGCCTGGCACTAAATAAATGCTGCCTTCTTCCCTTATTCTTCTCTCTTCAAAAGTCAGTATTCTTGAGAATGTGACTTACTAAGTTTCTACTAATCTTCTGGGGGAATCAACATTTTATACGAGGGTGGAAATGCTTTGTATCTTTTATAGGACTTAGCAGGAAGTGAGTAATGTGGAGGTGGGGGTGATGCAGGGGCTTTGGACCTCTAAAATCAATGGCCATACTCCACAATAAGAAGTAGATCACAGTGGTTATCTTATGCAGGAGTCTTTAACAGATGCTGGCATCAGAATAAGGAAATATTCCTAACAATTATATACAGTAGGTCCTCTGAACATTTTATATGCCCTTAAAATTTCTTGAGAAAGTTTGAGAGAGGAACAAGTAGTCCCTAGCCTTAAGTATCCCTTTCTCTATTCACAGAATGGTTCTTGGTGTGTGCCCTCTTCCTTTCCCACGACAAGCCCAAGGTTGCCAGTGTGCCTGTCTCTCCTTTGGGAAGCTACTTTCGTATTCCCCACCCTCTACTCTGTTGCTTGGGTCTTGTTTTGGTACTTTCCTTCCTATTTACTGTAGGTTCTGTAGGCTTTAGGGGCTTACTGGTTACTATAGAAGACAAATCATTTTAAGCAATTACATGAGTAAAGGAACAAGCTTTTAGAATGTTGAAAAGATCTCAGAGAGTTTGGCTTCCAGACCTGACTTCTTTCTGACATAAGAGCTAGAAGCCCTACTGCTTTTGTTCTAAGTAGTGGTTGCTACCAAACTTCTCACCTTTCCTAGACTCCATCCTTTAATGATATCAAGTTGAATACTGAAAGAAAGAAGATAAGAATTGATGCCTCCTAATTTCTAGAAGACGATATGATTTAGGCGAAGGGAATAAATTTTTGTTTTATGGACTTTTTGGCAGTCTTATGAAGCTTACAGACCACTTCTCAGAATGCTTTTAAATGCATAAAATATGTAAAATTTCAGAAGATAACAAGTATACTAAAACAATCAAGGCATTAACATAACTCATACTTTTCATGTATTAAGCAATAAGCAATTTTAAGCAGAGTATACTGGAAAGCAATGACCAGTTGGGTCAATATCTGTAGACATGGAGATTGTGATTAAGTCTAAATACTACTATAACTTCAAATTATTGATTAGCATAAGTTATATTCCAAGACATTTGCAATAACTGTAATGCCATATTAAAATGTCTCTCATTTCTTTTGCTGATAAAGTGGAATGTATCGCACACAGTAGTGTGTTTGTTATTTACATTTGTAAATTATTTACATTTGTAATTTGAGGATATGCTAAATTTCAGTTAGAGACAAGTAAAAATTAGATCAGATATGTTTTCCTGTCTAAGTTCATGGATCCCAGAAATCTCTTTATAATTCTGTTGGTGGTCTGTGGATCCCAGATCAAGATCCTGTGCTAGGACTTCCTGTCAGTTGTCCTCTCTCCCTGTCCTCTTTACTAGGTTACCATGACCTGCCTCCCAGATCTTCCTCATTGTCACAGTTTTGTATAAACATCTTAGAATGTCACTAATATCAGGGTAACTTAATAGCATCTGTAAGAGTAAGAAAGCTTGAGCTGTCATTTTTGCTTCAGGCTGCAAAATACAGTAATAAAATTTTTCTTTCCTTCCCTTGCCATTCCTTGCTTTTTTTTTTTTTTTTTTTTTTTTTTAAATAATTATTTAGTGGGAGAATCAAGAAGTGGGGGAAGAAAGATGGCAACTGCAGATGGAGCATAAGGACCACATAGCTCATGGTAGTTTTCCAGATGAGCATGAATATGCAGATTTTAGGCATATGATAATCAAAAGACCTGGAGGTTCTTTCCCTGCTCTCCTTATATTTCAGTGCTACATTCTGATGATCCTAATTAGTTTTTTCTCCCATATGCATTAGGATTTCAATTATGATGGTATGTGTATCAATTTATAAATAGAAAGAAAAGCAGTCTTATCTCATGGATCATCTGATCTCTGTTGATACAGCAATGGCAGGAAGGGATGTCTCTTAGTTTCAGTGTTCTGAATTGTGTGAGCTAGAATGCCCCCATACCTCTGGACATCTAAATGGACATGCCTAGGATGGTGCAAACTGCTGCTTTTCTCAATTAGCATGGAAAAAAAAGCACATCCCAACCCAAATTACCACACAGATTATTTTAGTAATTTGTATTTATCAGAATATGGTATCCTGAACAAAAGATAATAATCCTATTTAAAAATATATATATAGAGTCATCTTTCTATAGGAAAATGTTGAAACCCTATAGCACGACGTATCATACAAAGCCTGTAGGATTAGTCCACTACTTGCCTTTCAGTTTCTCTTCTGGCACTCTCACATATACCCTGAGATCGGGCCACACCAAACAATCTTCAGATCCCCAGATACACCAGTTCATTTCATGCCTCTGTGCTCCTGTGTATACTGTCCCCACTGTCTAGAATTCATTCATCCTGCTTTTTTCTGGAACTCAAAATTTTACACAAATTATACCTCGTTCAATTGAACTTTAGAAATATTTCTCCCACATTTTTGGAAAGCATTGAGCACTTTCTTCCCTGTGTTCTTACACTCCTGTGTTTGGTGTTTGTAGGTTGATGGCAGAATTTGTTAATTCTTTCTGCACAGGTTTATTAGGGATCTTCTCTGTTCTGGGCTCAATGTCTAGGCATTGATGAATATGACAGATGCCCTCTGCCTTCCCAGAGCTCACAGCTCTGCAAACATTCCACATTATTGTGTCTTCTTATTTGCCAGTTTTTACCATCAACTCAGACAAGGAATACAGCCATCTTTTCCTTATTTTTTCCTCAGACCACTCACAAAGCCTTTACATCGAAGTAGGCTTTATTTACAGAGGGGTTTTTACATTGCAGACATTGAACATATTATAAAATTCAAGATTAGACAGCTCTTTTTAAAAAAGGTTTTCTACCATCCCACCACAGAGAATTGGCCACATTCCTCAATATCTTCCAACATTCTTCCAGGCTGATTCCTTTCTTTGCTTCTTCAAGACATGATCACATAATAATTTCTTATAATATACATCAGAACAATTTAATTTTTATTTCCTTGTTTACTTCCAACAATATTTTCCAAAACCAATAACTAATTTAAGTACTCTTCTAAAAAAGTACTGTCTACCCTGGGTCATATTCTCCAACAATGTAGAAGTGGTAAAATCTTGGAAATTTTTTGTTTCATTTTCTTCTTCACAGTAAGTGGAAGTACTCAGGGTGGAGATTTTTTTTCTCATGAATAGAATTTATGCACTTCATTCAAACTTTTAGAAGGCGAAAGTATCTATAATCAGAGTTGGTAATATAATACAATATAAAAATTCTACTATAATATGATACTATATATTTATATAGCATTAATAGCTTTATAAAAGATTATAATTTCATCTTTACTGATGGCCTACAATAAAAGGTAAGAGATTGTAGAAAGATGGATTTAGCTTTATTACAAGACACTGAGGTTTTCTAAAATGTAGGTGGGTTTGCTGTGCTAGAGCTTACATTATTTGTAATAAAATACCATTTGTAAAATCTTTTTAAAAGACAACCTATGTTACACTTTTTTTTAAGCACAAGCCAACTTCTTCATAGGACCCTCCCATTCTTTATTTTTACTACAGAAAGTTTCTGTGGCCTGTGATAGTACTGAGCCATCATTTCATTGTATTTTGAATATTTAAATGTTTAAAGATAGATTTGTTTACTTAGCTTATTTGTATGTAGAGGCTAATATTTTCCTGGCTCTTTGGATATAGGCTTGTGTTAATTTGAATGGAATGGATCTCTATGCACTTAGCTTGTTTTTGTTCTTGTAGTTGTTATTATTTGGTGTATTTCATTCCAGAAAAATTTTATGTATATTTATTGTAGATTATTGTAATAAACATCCACATCCACATGATATTTTATATCTGGCTTTGTTCAGCTAATGTTTGATGTGCACTTTGAACAGTGTTTAAAACAAAACTTTTTAATGATTATATAATACTTCATTACATTTGTATCAGAGTTTGCTTCACTGTTTTCCCAGGGCTGAGTAATTTAGTTCTTTATTTCGATTTTTTAAATCAGTATAAGTAATTCTGTGATTAACTTCTGCTTGGATTGGACGTTTTTATATTTTGAATTCCTAGACATACGATTACTGAATGTGAATAAAATTATTTTTAAGCTCTTGATTTCCAGTTTCCCAAAGGCTGGAAGCAGTATATAATCCTACCAACTGTATTGAAAAGTAACTGCTTTATTACTCACCAGTTAGAAATGTGTAAAATCATTAAGACATATGATATGAAAGATATTACTTCATTATTGCCACAAAGAGTGAATTACTATAACTAGAGTTATTACAATTTTATATATTCAGTTATTAATTGCTTTTACTTTTTTTGCAACTTGATTAATACGTGTCCTCTAATAAGCTGTAATGGTCTTCGTGTTTATTTTGCTTTATAAGGCCCTTAGATATCATAAACTTATTTCACTGACTAATATTCCTTGTAAATATTCCCCACATTTTTTTTTAGCTTTTAATATTTTAAAAATTTTCCATTGACATTTAAGAGATTGTCAGTCTTCATGTCATCAAATCTGTAGATCCTTTCTCTTATTCTAGAAGCTAGAAGACTAAAATAGATGTCTTGACCTCCAGTCTTCTGATTTTGTAATTCTTTGGGCTTATGATTTTATCACACAGAATCAGCTTATACATTTTTTTTCTTTCTACTTTAAGATGGTGTGTCCTAGCGGATGATACTGTTTCATTTCTTTAATATTTCAGAACATAAATTTCTTAGCAAATATACAAAATTTAAATTTTATAGTAAATTCAAATGCTAAGAAACACAACTAAAAATTCCAAAACAATGGCAAAAATTCAACGCATAATTCAAGATACTTTCATATAAACATAAATGAGAAGGTCGCTGTGGTTCACAAACTGTCTAGCCATGTTTACTGCTACTCTTTACAGCAGCTAAGAAAACAGCTATGTGGTCTATCTGGTTGCAAACCTTGAAAAGCTTCCTCTGCACTTTTATGTTTTGGTGATCAGAAAACTGTTTTATTAGCATTGTTAATAGTAATCTGAATTCAATAACTGTGAAAATGTATTGAGAGCCTATGATGTGCTATGTATATGCTCTTCCAAGTGCTGGTGATGCAATCAGACAAGTCCCCTGCTGTTGTTCTGGAGTTTACATTTGGAAGAAGTGTATTATATACTGGGGAAGGATGTGGTTACTCTCCTGAAACCTTCCCTTGGTCACTGTCTTCTTCTTCTCTTCTCTTTTCTCCCTCTCTTCCCCCTCCTCCTCCTTCTTCTCTTACTCTTCTTTCTCCTTCTCTTTTTAAGTGAGGAAGCCTATAGAAAATATTGTGATAGGGAGAAACTGATTTTAAATAAGTATGACTGAAAAAAAATCTTTCACTATAATAGAAAATCTTGGTGCTGAGGGAAGAAATCCAAAAAATTAAAAATTTTCAGAAGATATGTCTTTGAACAGACAAACATTCATGGACTTTTGAAATTCATTACTTCTTTGGTACCTGGGAGACTGACTTCCTGTGGCTTTCAGGGATAAAGATTCTGCCTAACATATTTTATAACCAAACTTCTACATTCCAATAAACTGAATAAAGTGGAAATATAGCTTCTCACTTTCTCCTAACCTTCAATTAATTATTAATAAAAACTTTCACATACATGTCAGCTCAAGCTTCTGTTTCATATTCTCCTTAAGATGTCCACACATCAACAGGGGCTATGATCTCAGAGTTTCCAGAATAACTTGGGGTGATGTTTTGAATGGCAATGCTGAGGGAAATGGAGGGACTCCCCTGGGAGAGAAAGGTGGTAGGTGGAAGGAACTGTTTTGGGGCAGTCAAACACATGGATGAGCCTCACTGTCCTCACTGGTTTGGGCCAGGGTTTCCTTCACAGCCCCCTCTGTTCTCTAACAAGGTGACTGTCTCAGTTTGGGATGAATGAAACCCAAACTTACTCAAAGTAGATCAAGAAAAAGAGGAACTATTGGAACGATTCAGGGAAACCTCACAAAAGTCATCTGTGGAAAGGCAGATGGGGAGCTCCCCGCTTTCTAATCTCTACTTCTTTTTGTATGTCTGTCCTGCTCCTGTGCATGCTTTTTTAATTTTTTTCTTTTCTTTTCTCTCTTTTCTTTTCTTTTCTTTTTGAGACAGAGTCTCACTCTGTCACCCTGGCTGGAGTGCAGTGGTGCGATCTCAGCTCATGGCAAACTCCACCTCCTGGGTTAAAGCGATTCTCCCGCCCTAGCCTCCCAAGTAGCTGGGATTACATGCACCTACCATCATACCCTGCTAATTTTTGTATTTTTTAATAGAGACGGAGTTTCACCATGTTGGCAGGGCTGGTTTTGAACTCCTGACTTCAAGTGATCTGCCTGTCTCGGCTTCCCAAAGTGTTGGGATTACAGACATGAGCCACCATGCCTGGCCTCTGTGCTTGTTTCTTAAGAGGAGCTCACACTTCTTACCAACCAGCATGTGCAAGGCAGAAAGTAGCTGTCAATGCTGAGTCTACATGGTCTCCTGCCATTTGACCAGCTATAGACTCTGTTGAGTCCCAAGATGGGGAGAGTATTAGAGTTTGCTGGCTAGTTTATGGATTGGCTAGTTTTGAGCCAGCCACCACACTTGTTTGATCAACTGTAGCTCAGGCAGAAGGAAGATCATGATGATCCCACTTATATTAAGCAGGAGCTATGGGAAGATTCTCTGGAAAAAAAAAAAAAAATGAAAGGGCAAGAAAATTGACCATGTGAATTTAATGAAATGAATCAATGAAAAACACAAGTGTCTGATATAGTAGCAAAATGAAAGCAGTAAGACATAAAAGCTCATTATAATTCAAAGGTTAAAAAAGTTTTAAAGTATTTGTCAAAAGTGAACAAAACATAGGAACAAGTATGTAAAAGATAAAACTGCAGGGGATAGAAAAAAAAGCAGTCAAGGAGGTTACAAATTCAGCTTTTTAACAATATTTATTGAATATTAACTTCATGCCCAGCTATCTTCTGGGGCAGTGATTAGTGAACAAAAAAGATGTTTCCTGTCTGTGGGGGACTCAGAGTCCAGTATGAAGAGCAGACATTAAACAATAAAGAAAGTAAATAAATGCATAATGGAAAACACAGTAAGAGTTGTAAAAACATCCAAAACAACAAACATTCTAACCAACTAATAAACATGCTACTATAAATGAGAGGTTAAGCCAAGATCTAAACGACAAGACACAATCAGTCATACAAAATCAAAGGAAGGGTTTCCAGGCAGTGGAAACAGCTGGAACAAAGGCCGGAGTGTAGAAACAAGGTTGATGAATTTGAAGAGCCTAAATAAGGATTAGGAATGCTAAAATAAACATTCAATTATAAAATGACTTAAAAAGGAAACATAAGGTTAAAGTTAGAATAAAAAATTTAAAATAGTAAGATAAAGTGAATATCTTGCCAAGGTTTTTGAGGTCAGATAAGTCTCCTAGAGAAGTAACATCATTAGAAAAATGCAATGGACTGAGTATTTCTGTCCTCCCTAAATCAGTATGTTGAAACCCTAACCCCAAGGTGGCGGTATTAGGAGATGGACCCTTTGGAGAGTTAGGCCATTAGTGCCCTTATACAAGATAACCCAGAGAGAGATCCCTCACCCCTTCCCATGTGAGGTTACAGTGAGATGACAGCTGTCTTTGAGGAAGCGGGCCCCCACTAGACACCAAATGCAGGAGTACTTTGAACTTGGACTCCAGATTCCAGGACTAGGGGAAATAAATTTATATTTATAAGCTGGTTGGTCTATGGTGTTTTGTTATAGCAGCCTGAGCAGACTAAGACAAGAAGCTAAAATGATCTAAAAAGAAATTCAAACATAAGAAATATCAGGCAATCTAAAATACATAAATAATATACAACACGCATGCACACACAAACACACACATAGAAATAAAAGAAAAAGTTGCAGGCAAGACAGCCCCAAGGGAATGGCAGAGTCTGTTCTGTGAAGGCCATGGGGACACTGAAAAGTCCAGAAATTTGGGAGTAGAGAGACCTCTTCTTAAGCAGAAATTTCTGGCAGTTCAAATTCAGGAAAAATGGTCTCAAGCAGAGACATTTCTGAATTACAATTTGACATTAACCTAAGTTTGGTATTTGTCATTCATCCGTCCACCCATCCAACCATCCAATATTTTTTGAAGACCTACTGTGGGACATGCATGACAAATTCAGCCCTCAGAAACAATATCACATCCAGATATCATAAAATCTATCTCTACATCATACTGGCTTAACTGAGAACTATGTAACTAGGTGGCACAGTATTAATTCCCTGAAGAATTGCTTTTATTGAAGTATACTTGAGAGTTTTGCCATCAGCCTAGGTTGGTGAACTCTGTAAACAAACACCTTACAACTTGTGTATCTGTTGTAAGATGTTTACCATGTAAATCTCTATAGCACAAAGAGTATTTTTTGAAGAAAATTTCCACCCTTCCCTTTGCCAAAGAAATTTTTATCTGAGCTTAGTACTAAAATAGCTATAAATTTTCCGGAAATTTTGAATTACAAAAGATTTCCTTATTTAATTTTGGATAGCCTAGAGCAAAATGTGTGGCTCACCAGCATGTTGTGGTCACGTTTTTTTGAAATGCTATCCCCAGCTTTGTTTCTTTTTCCTCTTTCACTCTACTTTTAAGTTATTTTACTTTGTCACATTCTGGTACCTTGTAAGTATGAAATCCTATCCAGAAATACGACAGGGTGTAAGTAGATAAATTATTGTGCCAGGCTCTGTAATACACATTAAGGATACAATAAAAACTAGGCATTTTTTTTTTTTGTTGCCAAGAAATTCACAGTCTAGTATGGGTAGAGATGTGTAATACGATGATTGCTACCAGCTGTGAAGCTTTTGCAGTGATTTTAGCAAGTTCTTTTACTTCTTCACTATTTCCTACCCATTTATCCTATTCTAACCATGAGATATAACATTGATTTTTCTGCCCAAAGCAAGGGATGCAGCAAAGTTGCAGGTAGTTTGGCACAGTGGAAAAAGACTTGAACCTTAAATAGAAGACCAGGATTTCAAGTCGTGGTTTTTCATTTCAAAGCTTTGTCACCTTGAGCAAGCTACTTTACCTTTAAGTCTTGGTTACTCATCTATATCGTGGGTAATGTGAGGATAAAATGAGATTAATGTGAGGATAAAATGAGATAAAGTAAGTGAATCCACGGCTAGTTTTGGTGCTTTCGAACTATGATCCCATAACATCATGCTCTTACGTGTATCGTAGTGCGTACTAGACCAGCTTTCTTTCTCAATACACTGTAAACTTGTTAGGGCAGAGAACAGTTTTGTTTATTTTTCTATTTCCAGCATCTGGCATATAAAAAACATTGAACAGATGTTTAATCAATGAATTCATTATGAAGAAAGTTAACATTTATTGAATGCACATTTTGTGTTAGGTTAATTGGTTTGAGTACATTTTCTCTAACATGCATTACATGAAACCTTAAGTATTATCATCCATGTTTTAAATATGGGAAAATTGAGAGTTAGGGAGGTTAAATAATTTGCATAAGGCCACATAAAATTTTTCAGTAGAATGAAAATTCAAACCCATTTTTGCTAGTACTTTCTCCACTGCTCTAATCTGCTTGCCAGCAACTGCCACTCCCAGGAGCTGTAAAAATTAATATTTCTGTGCATCAAGGTTTGTGGCAATTAAAATAAACATTCTAGCACACATTCTAACGTAATAACATTGTTAAATAATAATACATGTGTGTATGTGCAACAGTACAAATCCCACTCTCCCAAAGTCCTTTGATGGCAAATGATAGCTGTATTAAGTAATATTTGCATAGTATTTTCTACAAGACTCTTTTCTGAGTGTTTTAGAAATTTTCACTCTTCAAGGCCGGGTGCAGTGGCTCACGCTTGTAATCCCAGAACTTTGGGAAGCCAAGGCGGGCAGATCACGTGAGGTCAGGAGTTCGAGACCAGCCTGACCAACACAGAGAAACCCCATCTCTACTAAAAACATGAAAAAGTTAGCTGGGCATGTTGGTGCATGCCTGTAATCCCAGCTACTCAAGAGGCTGAGGCAGGAGGCTAGAACCTGGGAGGCAGAGGTTGTGGTGAACCAAGAGCACGCCGTCCGGGCAAGAGGGAAACTCTGTCTCAAAAAAAAAAAAAAAAATAATAATAATAATAATAATGATAATGTTGAAGAAATTTTGGCTCTTCAAGCCTCATAAACCTGTGCAGAAGGTATTATTACCCCATCTTAAAGATGAGAGGTTATGTAACTTGTCCAGTGTCACTCAGCTAATAATATTATGAAATTGAGATTTGAACTCAAGCAGTCTAGCTTCAAGTTCATCACCATCATGCTTCACTGCTCTCAAGTGGTGTCAATGGAGGCTTTTTGGGGACATTTCCAGGCATGCCTGGCTCTCAGTAGACTGACGTGTGGGCTATTCAATCAGGTACTTGTCCTGTGTGCCTCATTGTGGAACTTCATAAAACTGAAATTGAACATCAGTTTAAATCAATTTGTCACATAATCAGATTATGTGAAATCTGATGTTTGGAGAAGCCTAATTGTAACATTGTGTTTGAGGCAGGAGATCAAAAATTGATTGTGTGGCTTTGTTGAATATCAATCATCCTTTCATTTATAGCAAACTGTTGACTTAGGATTATTCAATACATATTTATAAAATATTGGTAAGGTAAATTAATAATAAATTATCAGCTACAAATCATTTGCATTTCACTTAGCATGGAGGGTGAAGGGTAATTTAGAGTAGATCCTTTGCAGTATATCATTTCGCCATTCCTGTGTAATTTCAATGTAATCTTGAATAAATATGACTTCAGTCTAGAATTGAAGTTATGCCAATACCCAAGGGGCACCAAATCCACTGAATATTTTTTATTTCTGAGTATATGTATATATACACCGACCTCAGTAAAATTTGGGAAGCAGTATGGTAGAGTCTAACATAGGTTGACTTTAGAGCCAGACAGATATTAGTTTAAATCTTAATAGTAGTAAAAACTACCAGGAATTGATAGTTCACCATGTATGTATCATTGTACTAAGTGATGACAAGGTAGCACTAATGTTAAAAGTCCCTACTTAGAATCAGCCAAACCAGGAATGAAATCCTGGCTATACCATGTCCTACCTTTGTGATTTGGGCTCCACTTTTTCATCTACAAAATGGGTACAATTGTTGTTGTGAAGATAAAATAAGAAAATCTTTTTCACTAGGAAAGTGAGTGTTCATGGATTATTTAGCCTCCCTCGGCTTTCTTATTTGTTAAATGGAGATATTAGTAACCACTTTTTTGGGTGATTATAAGATTTTAATGAGAAAATGTAGGTAATAGACCCGATGCTTATTAATTCCAATTAGTATGTGCTCAAACATTTGACTTCCTTCCACTCTCTCCCATTACTGGCATTAAGTCAAAGTTCTTCAGTTGGCTGGATGTCCTCTGGTAAAAGTGTTTCATGAAATATTCTAGTTTTTGTATCCACCAATAATGCACTAATGGATATAAAATATATATAGGGAGCAATATATTTGAATGTGTAAGAGTTATGAACATTCTAGGATATTAAAAAGAAGTGAATGGGCCATTTTTTGTATTTATGCTAAGTGGTTATAATTATTTCGAAACAATTCAGGGTTTTTTTTTCCAGCTAGTTTTTAATCAGATTATCTGAAATCTGATGTTTAGAGAAGCCTAACTGTATTAAACTTTTAAATTCAAAGCCACTTCTTTTGCTTCTGTATATCCCATCACTGCCACTGCTGAAGAATTAAGTATCTCTGTCACTAAGCTTCCTGCAAGATTGATTTCCCTATGTACTGCAGTCTACTCTTGTTACACGTTTTTCTATTTCAAGTCTTCCTGAGTGTGAAGTCACATGTCTGCATCTTAGTTACAGAGAGTTTAAGAATGTTAGTTTTCCTATTTCTACATTAGGAGGTAGAATTCCTAATGTAAAAAATTGCAAACATTTAGGAAAGTGCTAAAAAAGAGTTGGGCATACACAAAGGACAGGTGTTCAATCTTCTATAACTAATGTATATATTCTCCTATGACTGTTACTAACATTATTTTCAAGTTTTTGCTCTCTTAAATGATGCTGTGCTAAAGATTGTTATATACTAGCTTTAAAAATATTCCTTGGGAGTAGATTTATACAAAAGGAGTTGAGTTAAAAGCCTTCTGTAGTACTGTAGCATATTTCCATAAATGTTTGGTAACACTCCCACCAGTAATAGATATTAGTGTTTTTTCACCACAGTCCTGAGTATTATCAGTTAAAATGCTTTACAGAGGATGCTAACTTTATAATTAACTTGCATTTCCATGATTACTAGGAATAATGATATACTTTCATTTATTAGGTCGTTTTTATTCCTTTTACATTTTTTATTTTGTGTGAATTATTTGTTTATATTCTATGTTCATAACTGTATTGGAATTTCAGTTTCATATTAAATTGTATAAACTTTTGTGTTCCAAGGTTATACAAATTCATATGTATTTCAAATGTATTTTCTTAGTTCATGGTTTGCCTCTTATTTTGGTTTCTTACAATTTGTGATGTTAAAAGTCTAAAAATGTGTGTGTGGTTAATGCTATCTATTGTTCATTAACATTGGGGTTTCTTCCTTTTTTTAAACTTTATTTATTTATTTATTTATTTTTTAATTATACTTTAAGTTCTAGGGTAAATGTGCCTAATGTGCAGGTTTGTTACGTATGTATACTTGTGCCATCTTGGTGTGCTGCACCCATCAACTCGTCAGCACCCATCAACTCATCATTTACATCTGGTATAACTCCCAATGCAATCCCTCTCCCCTCCCCCCTCCCTGTGATAGGCCCTGGTGTGTGATGTTCCCCTTCCTGAGTCCAAGTGGTATCATTGTTCAGTTCCCACCTATGAGTGAGAACATGCGGTGTTTAGTTGTCTGTTCTTGTGATAGTTTGCTGAGAATGATGGTTTCCAGCTGCATCCATGTCCCTACAAAGGACTCAAACTCATCCTTTTTTATGGCTGCATAGTATTCCATGGTGTATATGTTTTAATATTCCTTTAAAAATCAGTTCAAATACATTTTAAATTATATGTTTTACAATTTAAAATAATTTCTTATTTTACATTTGACCTTTTAATCCACCAATAATTCACTTTGTTATATGGTAATAGATAAAGATCTAATTTCATTAGGCTTTAAATTGGTTAACTTGGCACTACTTATTGAATAGTCTTTAATTTCTTCATTTATTTATGATGCCTTCCTTGTAATGTAAATAATAGAGATTATTTTTTAGGCTATTTTGAAAAAATTAACTTATGTGTTGATTACTTATTACTAATCTACATCAAATAGTTTTTGGGTCAATTTCACTTATTTATCCTATGAGATAAGCTCTCCAATCACTTTGTTAAGTCAGTAATTTTGCTATTGCTTCTAAATAAAAGCATGTATGTCACTCATTTACTTGTCTCCTATTATTCTGAACCAGGTAGTTTGCTTAGAATATCAAGGCTGCCATTCTGTAGGTTGCCTGTTCACTCTGATGGTAGTTTCTTTTGCTGTGCAGAAGCTCTTTAGTTTAATTAGATCCCATTTGTCGATTTTGGCTTTTGCTGCCGTTGCTTTTGGTGTTTTAGACATGAAGTCCTTGCCCATGCCTATGTACTGAATGGTACTACCTAGGTTTTCTTCTAGGGTTTTTATGGTATTAGGTCTAAGATTTAAGTCTCTAATCCATCTTGAATTAATCTTCATATAAGGAGTAAGGAAAGGATCCAGTTTCAGCTTTCTACTTATGGCTAGCCAATTTTCCCAGCACCATTTATTAAATAGGGAATCCTTTCCCCATTTCTTGTTTCTCTCAGGTTTGTCAAAGATCAGATGGCTGTAGATGTGTGGTATTATTTCTGAGGACTCCGTTCTGTTCCATTGGTCTATATCTCTGTTTTGGTACCAGTACCATGCTGTTTTGGTTACTGTGGCCTTGTAGTATAGTTTGAAGTCAGGTAGCGTGATGCCTCCAGCTTTGTCTGACAAAGGGCTAATATCCAGAATCTACAAAGAACTCAAACAAATATACAAGAAAAAAACAAACAACCCCATCAAAAAGTGGGCAAAGGATATGAACAGACATTTCTCAAAAGAAGACATTCATATAGCCACAGACACATGAAAAAATGCTCATCATCACTCGCCATCAGAGAAATGCAAATCAAAACCACAATGAGATACCATCTCACACCAGTTAGAATGGCAATCATTAAAAAGTCAGGAAACAACAGGTGCTGGAGAGGATGTGGAGAAATAGGAACACTTTTACACTGTTGGTGGGATTGTAAACTAGTTCAACCATTATGGAAAACAGTATGGCAATTCCTCAAGGATCTAGAACTAGATGTACCATATGACCCAGCCATCCCACTACTGGGTATATACCCAAAGGATTATAAATCATGCTGCTATAAAGACACATGCACACGTATGTTTATTGCGGCACTATTCACAATAGCAAAGACTTGGAATCAACCCAAATGTCCATCTGTGACAGACAGGATTAAGAAAATGTGGCACATATATACCATGGAATACTATGCAGCCGTAAAAAAGGATGAGTTTGCATCCTTTGTAGGGACATGGATGCAGCTGGAAACCATCATTCTTAGCAAACTATCACAAGAAGAGAAAACCAAACACCACATGTTCTCACTCATAGGTGGGAACTGAACAATGAGATCACTTGGACTCGGGAAGGGGAACATCACACACCGGGGCCTATCATGGGGAGGGGGGAGGGGGGAGGGACAGCATTGGGAGTTATACCTGATATAAATGATGAATTGATGGGTGCTGACGAGTTGATGGGTGCTGCACACCAACATGGCACAAGTATACATATGTAACAAACCTGCATGCTATGCACATGTACCCTAGAACTTAAAGTATAATAAAATAAAACATAAAAAAAATAAAGAATATCAAGGCTGATATAGACCTATTCTTTCTCCCATCTACTTTGATCCATATGTCTGCATAACTACCATTTGTTTTGATTCCATACTAGCTAAGTTTAAACCCAGATGAGTCAATACTATATCAGAGCAGTGAAGGGGAAGGCTGATCTGGCTTGGGGCATGTACCAATCTTCTTGAGGCTAAGTCATAGAAATGACGTGGCAGTGTGTCTATGCTGTACAATCTGCCTTGTTTCCTTTTATCTTTGAATAAATGATTCTACACTATGTCAACAAATCCTCCATTTGTCCACTTGTTGCCTCTGTTGCCTATTTGTGGTACATTTTTATTCTCAAATAAAAACACCTGTTATAATACAGGTTGAGTATCCCTTATTTGAAATACTTGGGACCAGAAGTGTTTTGGATTCCAGATTTTTTCAATTTTTAGAATAATTGCATATATATAATGAGATATCTTGGGGATAGGACTGAAGTCTAACTACAAAATTCATTTATGTTTCATATGCACCTTATACATTTGGCCTGAGAGTAATTTACATAATATTTTTAATAATTTTGTGTATGAAACAAAGTTTGCGTTAAGTACTTTCATGTGGGATTTTCCACATGTGGTGTTATGTTGCTGCTCAAAAAGCTTCAGATTTTGGAGCATTTTGGATTTTGGATTTTCAGATTAGGGATGCTTAACCTTTATAGACAAATTAAGTTTTATTGACTTAATATATAGTAAGTGAGAGTACCACACATACAATCTTAAATAACATGTTTAAGAAAATGAGTGGGGGGGCGGAGCAAGATGGCCAAATAGGAACAGCTTCAGTCTCTATCTCCCAGCGCGAGCGACACAGAAGACCGGTGATTTCTGCATTTTCAACTGAGGTACTGGGGTCATCTCACTCGGGAGTGCCGGACAATTGGTGCTGGTCAGCTGCTGCAGCCCGACCAGCAAGAGCTGAAGCAGGGCGAGGCATCCCCTCACCTGGGAAGCGCGAGGGGGAAGGGAGTCCCTTTTCCTAGCCA
>NC_045446.1:72667502-72703392 GCF_002776525.5 Piliocolobus tephrosceles | reverse complement strand
GCCTGCCTTACAAGAGACCCTGAAGGAAGCCCTAAACATGGAAAGGAGCAACCGGTACCAGCCATTGCAAAAACATGCCAAAATGTAAAGACCATCGAGCCTAGGAAGAAACTGCATCAACTAATGAGCAAAATAACCAGTTAATATCATAATGGCAGGATCAAGTTCACACATAACAATATTAACCTTAAATGTCAATGGACTAAATGCTCCAATTAAAAGACACAGACTGGCAAACTGGATAAAGAGTCAAGACCCATCAGTCTGCTGTCTTCAGGAGACCCATCTCACATGCAGAGACATACATAGGCTCAAAATAAAGGGATGGAGGAAGATCTACCAAGCAAATGGACAACAAAAAAAAGCAGGGGTTGCAATCCTAGTCTCTGATAAAACAGACTTTAAACCATCAAAGATCAAAAGAGACAAAGAAGGCCATTACATAATGGTAAAGGGATCAATTCAACAGGGAGAGCTAACTATCCTAAATATATATGCACCCAATACAGGAGCACCCAGATTCATAAAGCAAGTCCTTAGAGAGTTACAAAGAGACTTAGACTCCCATACAATAATAATGGGAGACTTCAACACTCCACTGTCAACATTAGACAGATCAACGAGACAGAAAGTTAACAAGGATATCCAGGAATTGAACTCATCTCTGCACCAAGCGGACCTAATAGACATCTATAGAACTCTCCACCCCAAGTCAACAGAATATACATTCTTCTCGGCACCACATCGCACTTATTCCAAAATTGACCACATAATTGGAAGTAAAGCACTCCTCAGCAAATGTACAAGAACAGAAATTATAACAAACTGTCTCTCAGACCACAGTGCAATCAAACTAGAACTCAGGACTAAGAAACTCAATCAAAACCGCTCAACTACATGGAAACTGAACAACCTGCTCCTGAATGACTACTGGGTACATAACTAAATGAAAGCAGAAATAAAGATGTTCTTTGAAACCAATGACAACAAAGATACAACATACCAGAATCTCTGGGACACGTTTAAAGCAGTGTGTAGAGGGAAATTTATAGCACTAAGTGCCCACAAGAGAAAGCAGGAAAGATCTAAAATTGACACTCTAACATCACAATTAAACAAACTAGAGAGGCAAGAGCAAACACATTCAAAAGCTAGCAGAAGGCAAGAAATAACTAAGATCAGAGCAGAACTGAAGGAGATAGAGACACAAAAAACCCTCCAAAAATCAATGAATCCAGGAGTTGGTTTTTTGAAAAGATCAACAAAATTGACAGACCACTAGCAAGGCTAATAAAGAAGAAAAGAGAGAGGAATCCAATAGACGCAATAAAAAATGATAAAGGGGATATCACCACCGACCCCACAGAAATACAAACTACCATCAGAGAATACTATAAACACCTCTACGCAAATCAACTAGAAAATCTAGAAGAAATGGATAATTTCCTGGACATGTACACTCTTCCAGGACTAAACCAGGAAGAAGTTGAATCCCTGGATAGACCAATAGCAGCCTCTGAAATTGAGGCAACAATTAATAGCCTACCCACCAAAAAAAAGCCCAGGACCAGATGGATTCACAGCTGAATTCTACCAGAGGTACAAGGAGGAGCTGGTACCATTCCTTCTGAAACTATTCCAATCAATAGAAAAAGAGGGAATCCTCCCTAACTCATTTTATGAGGCCAACATCATCGTGATACCAAAGCCTGGCAGAGACACAACAAAAAAAGAGAATTTTAGACCAATCTCCCTTATGAACATCGATGCAAAAATCCTCAATAAAATACTGGCAAACCGGATCCAGCAGCACATCAAAAAGCTTATCCACCATGATCAAGTGGGCTTCATCCCTGGGATGCAAGGCTGGTTCAACATTCGCAAATCAATAAACGTAATCCAGCATATAAACAGAACCAAAGACAACAACCACATGATTATCTCAATAGATGCAGAAAAGGCTTTTGACAAAGTTCAACAGCCCTTCATGCTAAAAACGCTCAATAAATTCGGTATTGATGGAACGTACCTCAAAATAATAAGAGCTATTTATGACAAACCCACAGCTAATATCATACTGAATGGGCAAAAACTGGAAAAATTCCCTTTGAAAACTGGCACAAGACAGGGATGCCCTCTCTCACCACTCCTATTCAACATAGTGTTGGAAGTTCTGGCTAGGGCAATCAGACAAGAGAAAGAAATCAAGGGTATTCAGTTAGGAAAAGAAGAAGTCAAATTGTCCCTGTTTGCAGATGACATGATTGTGTATTTAGAAAACCCCATCGTCTCAGCCCAAAATCTTCTTAAGCTGATAAGCAACTTCAGCAAAGTCTCAGGATACAAAATTAATGTGCAAAAATCACAAGCATTCCTATACACCAGTAACAGACAAGCAGAGAGCCAAATCAGGAATGAACTTCCATTCACAATTGCTTCAAAGAGAATAAAATACCTAGGAATCCAACTTACAAGGGATGTAAACGACCTCTTCAAGGAGAACTACAAACCACTGCTCAGTGAAATCAAAGAGGACACAAACAATTGGAAGAACATACCATGCTCATGGATAGGAAGAATCAATATCGTGAAAATGGCTATACTGCCCAAGGTTATTTATAGATTCAATGCCATCCCCATCAAGCTACCAATGAGTTTCTTCACCGAATTGGAAAAAACTGCTTTAAAGTTCATATGGAACCAAAAAAGAGCCCGCATTGCCAAGACAATCCTAAGTCAAAAGGACAGAGCCGGAGGCGTCACGCTACCTGACTTCAAACTATACTACAAGGCTACAGTAACCAAAACAGCATGGTACTGGTACCAAAACAGAGATATAGACCAATGGAACAGAACGGAGTCCTCAGAAATAATGCCTCACATCTACAACCATCTGATCTTTGACAAACCTGACAAAAACAAGAAATGGGGAAAGGATTCCCTATTTAATAAATGGTGCTGGGAAAATTGGCTAGCCATAAGTAGAAAGCTGAAACTGGATCCTTTCCTTACTCCTTATACGAAGATTAATTCAAGATGGATTAGAGACTTAAATGTTAGACCTAATACCATAAAAACCCTAGAAGAAAATCTAGGTAGTACCATTCAGGACATAGGCATGGGCAAGGACTTCATGTCTAAAACACCAAAAGCAACGGCAGCAAAAGCCAAAATTGACAAATGGGATCTCATTAAACTAAAGAGCTTCTGCACAGGAAAAGAAACTACCATCAGAGTGAACAGGCAACCTACAGAATGGGAGAAAATTTTTGCAATCTACTCATCTGACAAAGGGCTAATTTCCAGAATCTACAAAGAACTCAAACAAATATACAAGAAAAAAACAAACAACCCCATCAAAAGGTGGGCAAAGGATATGAACAGACATTTCTCAAAAGAAGACATTCATACAGCCAACAGACACATGAAAAAATGCTCATCATCACTCGCCATCAGAGAAATGCAAATCAAAACCACAATGAGATACCATCTCACACCAGTTAGAATGGCAATCATTAAAAAATCAGGAAACAACAGGTGTTGGAGAGGATGTGGAGAAATAGGAACAGTTTTACACTGTTGGTGGGATTGTAAACTAGTTCAACCATTATGGAAAACAGTATGGCGATTCCTCAAGGATCTAGAACTAGATGTACCATATGACCCAGCCATCCCACTACTGGGTATATACCCAAAGGATTATAAATTATGCTACTACAAAGACACATGCACACGTATGTTTATTGCGGCACTATTCACAATAGCAAAGACTTGGAATCAACCCAAATGTCCATCAGTGCCAGACTGGATTAAGAAAATGTGGCACATATACACCATGGAATACTATGCAGCCATAAAAAAGGATGAGTTTGTGTCCTTTGTAGGGACATGGATGCAGCTGGAAACCATCATTCTTAGCAAACTATCACAAGAAGAGAAAATCAAACACCGCATGTTCTCACTCATAGGTGGGAACTGAACAATGAGGTCACTTGGACTCGGGAAGGGGAACATCATACACTGGGGCCTATCATGGGTAGGGGGGAGGGGGGAGGGATTGCATTGGGGAGTTATACCTGATATAAATGATGAATTGATGGGTGCTGACGAGTTGATGGGTGCAGCACACCAACATGGCACATGTATACATATGTAACAAACCTGCACGTTATGCACATGTACCCTAGAACTTAAAGTATAATAAAAAAAAAAAAAAAAAAAAAAAGAAAATGAGTGCATGCTTTTTATTACTTATGTGTTGGAATTAGGAATTCCTAGGCCAGGCTATCAGAAGGAGTTGGGAGGTCTTTGGATTTGTTGAAATTTTAAGTTCAGGGCCAATCTAAGTGACATAAAGTTCTGAGTAAAGCATAGTTGAATAATTGATGGGATAGTTGTTCTGGCTTTCGTCATGACATAACTGATGAGGTTTGTTTTACAGATTTTCAGAGTTCTGAATTTAGATAATCCCCTGTCTAGGCCAGAGGGTCAGCCACAAAATCAGTTTCACTGAGGAGCCACACCATGGTCTTATTCACTAGGTGACATATTCATCCCAGTAAAAAAATGTTTGGAGTCAGACCAGGGTCTGGTCTTCTTGCTTCTTTTGTCAAATGATGAGTGGTTGGATCACCTAACATAACAGTGACTGTGCAGCATTATGTAAGACTTAGGAGAAACAACACTTGCCACCTGTAACACTCATGAAGAATAAGAGCCTGAATGCTTTAAAGCCATGGCCCTTATATGCCAAAGCCAGAAAAAAAGCATGCCTTACACTATTCACAATAGCAAAGACTCAGAACCAGCCCAAATGTCCATCAATGATAGACTGAATTAAGAAAATGTGGCACATATACACCATGAAATACTATGCAGCCACAAAAAAGGATGAGTTCATGTCCTTTGCAGGGACATGGATGAAGCTGGAAACCATCATTCTCAAACTATCGCAAGGACAGAAAACCATACATCGCATGTTCTCACTCATAGGTGGAAATTGAACAATGAGAACACTTGGACACAGGAAGGGGAACATCACACACTAGGGCCTGTCGTGGGGTAGGGGGAGGGGGGAGGGATAGCATTAGGAGATATACCTAATATAAATGACGTGTTAATGGGTGCAGCACACCAACATGGCACATGTATACATATGTAACAAACCTGCACGTTGTGCACATGTACCCTAGAACTTAAAGTATAATTAAAAAAATGAAAAAAGCGTGCCTTAGAGTCCTTTTTGGTCTACCTGGAAGAAGCAGGTGGCCATGACTTTCAGTTTAGAGATAAATTATTCTACTTGAAGAACTGTGTTCATCCAAATTCAACATGAAATATTACAAATGGCACAGGTAGTGCCATGGCTAACAAACAGAAAAAGAAAGTTCTTTAATTGTTTATTTTACTTGGTCTGAAGAGTTTAGACCTCCCTGCTAAGTACTGAAGAATATAATTTATAACTTTAGCTAAGTTTAATAAAATTTGTGACTACTTTTTCGATTTGCAAAACCTTCATTGTAGAAATCATTGATGGCGCATAGAAAAAGTGAATCAGTGATTACTATGAGCAGTTCTTCGGAATAGCCTATAGTGGCTGCATTTTGAAATTCTTGGGAATGCACTTCAATGAAATATAAAGCACAGAGGTAAAAAGATCATGAATACTTGAAAGTCTCTATCAATTACTCAATACATACAAGTAAAATTTATTTATATTAAACAAGTGAAGACTTGTTGTCAACATAAAAGATAGTAACTCATTGGAACACAAATTTTGTTGGGGAGTAGATGTTTATCATAATAGAAATATGCCAGTTATCTTCTTTCCTTTGGGAAAAAAAGTTCTCTAGCTGGAGTTGAATAACTGCTATAAGGATATTGGAGAATCTCTGAGGAGAACAAGTGACCTAGTAAGAAAATGTAGCCTCAATTCTTGTCCTTAATGTGTTTCTGATTTCTATTGACAACACTATAATCATTTTTATAGAAATATTTCACTGTTATACAGTCAAGTTCAATTTTTATATGACTGGATGCTATAGTTAATACTGTGGTTATATTTCAGGTACTAGAAGAGTGTAGTGGAATGACTCCCTGGATGTTTAGGTGAATAAAGATTAGATTTTTATCTGAAGTGTTGGGTGGTGTATGGCAAACTTGAGTTAGTATCATTTAGGGATATAGCCAAAGTCTGTAAAAATCTTACAACAGAGTTGGAGAGCTCTATTTAGAACAAAGTGGGTATGAGTATGGTTAAAGGAAATCTCTTCAATCTGGTTATGATGCAGCACTCTTTTATTAGCAACGTATGAGTGAAAATCAGCAAAGTGACAAGAAGTAGGCAAACATTAAAGCAAGGGTGCTAAACAAATGACAGCATGTTACTCTGTGCTTCTGGGCAGCTGGATGGTCTATTTCTAAAGATCTTGGGTGGAAGCTATCTACCTTATGTTGCTGTTAGCTTGAGCTGAATAACTTAGGTTAGCAATCTCCTTCTGAAGATCATTGATTCTTAAGAATTCTGAGCCTGAGGTCTATAGTGGAAATGGTCTACCTGTGTTCTGAGGATCATCTGTAAATTTTTTTTTATTATTATACTTTAAGTTCTATGGTACATGTGCACAACATGCAGGTTGTATATATGTATACACGTGCCATGTTGGTGTGCTGCACCCATTAACTCGTCATTTACATTAGGTATATCTCCTAATGCTATCCCTCCCCGCTCCCTCCTCCCCACAATAGGCCCTAGTGTGTGATGTTCCCCTTTCTGAGTTCAAGTGATCTCATTGTTCAATTTCCACCTATGAGTGAGAACATGCGGTGTTTGGTTTTCTGTTCTTGTGATAGTTTGCTGAGAATGATGGTTTCCAGCAGCATCCATGTCCCTACAAAGGACACGGACTCGTCGTTTTTTATGGCTGCATAGTATTCCATCATGTATATGTACCACATTTTCTTAATCCAGTCTGTCACTGATGGACATTTGGGATGATTCCAAGTCTTTACTATTGTGAATAGTGCTGCAATAAACATACGTGTGCATGTGTCTTTATGGCAGCATGATTTATAATCCTTTGGGTATATCCCCAGTAATGGGAAGGCTGGGTCAAATGGTATTTCTAGTTCTGGATCCTTGAGGAATCGCCGCACTGTCTTCCACAATGGTTAAACTAGTTTATAGTCCCACCAACAGTATAAAAGTGTTCCTATTTCTCCACATCCTCTCCAGCACCTGTTGTTTCCTGACTTTTTAATGATTGCCATTCTAACTGGTGTGAGATGGTATTTCATTGTGGTTTTGATTTGCATTTCTCTGATGGCCAGTGATGATGAGCATTTTTTCATGTGTCTGTTGGCTGTATAAATGTCTTCTTTTGAGAAGTGTCTGTTCACATCCTTTGCCCACTTTTTGATGGGGTTGTTTTTTTCTTATAAATTTGTCTGAGTTCTTTGTAGGTTCTGGATATTACCCTTTGTCAGATGAGTAGATTGCAAAACTTTTCTCCCATTCTGTAGGTTGCCTGTTCACTCTGATGGTAGTTTCTTTTGCTGTGCAGAAGCTCTTTAGTTTAATGAGATCCCATTTGTCAATTTTGGCTTTTGTTGCCATTGCTTTTGTACAATTTTTCTTTTCTTTTCTTTTTTTTTTTTTGAGATGGAGTCTGGCCCTGTCGCCCAGGCTGGAGTGCAGTGGTGCGATCTCGGCTCACTGCAAGCTCCAACTCCCGGGTTCACGCCATTCTCCTGCCTCATCCTCCCCAGTAGCTGGGACTACAGGCGCCCGCTACCACGCCTGGTTAATTTCTTTTTGTATTTTTAGTAAAGATGGGATTTCACAGTGTTAGCCAAGATGGTCTCAATTTCCTGACCTTGTGATCCGCCCACCCTGGCCTCCCAAAGTGCTGGGATTACAGGTGTGAGCCACCGCACAGGGCCAGCATTTTTATTTCTTGAATGAGCCATGCTCATTTTAAAATCCCAGGCCCAGTATATTTGCCACTTCCTTTGCCTCAACTGCTTTTTTATTTAATTCAGTTTTCTGTTTACATGGTAGCTCTGAAGAGCTATCTTCCAAAATCACCTTCCTTAAAATAGTCTTTAATCTTTTTCTTTATTTTTATAGTGCTTATCATCATGCCTGAATATTTATTATATATTCATATATTTTTGACGTTTTTTAGCTCCCTTAGGGCATTGATTTGTTTGGCTTATCTGTCTCTATCTTCTTGCCATCTGGTATAATTCCTGACACATAGCAGATGCTTAATAAATATTTATCAAATTAATTAAAACATCGTTTTACTTAGGCCAGAATCTGTCTGACTAGGGCTATATTGCTGCTCAGTAACTTACCTTTACAAAATAGCTTTATTGAGATATATTTCACGTACCATCAAATTTACTCATTTAAACTGCACAATTATTAGGTTTTTAGTTTATTCATAGATATGTGGAACCATCACCATAGTCAATTTCATAACATTCTTATCACTTCAAAAAGAAGACTTATTTTCTTTAGCTATCATCCACTTATTCCCTGCTCCCTTCTCCCCACAAGTTTTTCTTTCTTAATGAATAGTCTGAATGCTACTTGAGTCACCACTGGTAGGCGTTATATATAATGAAGGCCCTTACACAGTTCATACACTGTTGGTTTGCAGCACATGTATATCATCCCTCTTTTATCTTTTAGTACTCTTAATAAATCACAAAGTCAGAGATTTTTTCCATAATTTTCTAAATAAGAAAGTTAGAACCTAAGGAGTTAAGAAAAGTGTCCATGGTCACATAGCTAGTCTTCAGAGCTCTTCTCCCTTAGTGGGGATAATAGAAAGCATGCATGAAATTCACAAGTAGAACTCCCTATTGGTGATTGGGTGGCACCCAGAGTTTTGGTGCTAGGCATTGAGGAAGAGGGTCTTGTTTTATGCTAATGATGAAATGTGATGCTGTACAAAACTACACATAGAAGTGTAATTGATGAAGGTGCCAACACTTTTTAATGTTTTGCTGTCAATAATGACACTTCAGACTGGAGTCATAACAAGAACTATATAGAGATACATTTCTCTTCCTCAGAATGGCCACAAATCTCTTTCAAATTGAAATAATGATAATTTGCTTTTTTTCCCTGTTCATTTATACCTTCATCCATTTAGCAAATGTACCTTTAAAATTCTACAATACTCTAAGTATCTGAAACTTTCAAATTCGGGGATTCTTTCCCCATGAAAAATTATTTAACATATGTAAAGAGATATATTCACAATAATGTTAACCATATTGTTGTCTATAATAAAGAAAAATGGGAAAGGAGTAAAATATCTAATAATATAAAATGGTGAAATAAATGAATGCATTCCCTTGTCTAAATATTACGTAGGCAGTTGAAACAAATATTATTTAATTACTCAGTAAGTGCTCAGGATATAGAGTTATATGACCAAAGCAACATATAAAATTACAAAAACAGGGTGACTTAATTATGTGTAAATAAGTGCATTGATAGGTAGCTTGGGGAAGCCTGTAATCCACAGGATTAGGTTTGGCCCCTTTATTATAAGCTCCCAAACCACTCCACACTTTTCCTTTGTTATACTCATCACGTTCATAATTAGTTGTGCAATGTCTACTATTTCCATTAGAATGCAGACGCGATGGCAGAGACTGGGTCTGTTTTACTTAACCCTGTATTCTCCAGCACCTAGTATAGTGCCTAGCACAAATTCATAGTAAAATATTTAAATGATTAAGCTGATAAATTGATTAAGCAAAGAAAGAAAACATGCAATTAGATGGAATGGTGGTAGCCTTGTGGACGATGATTAAGTTTGAAGCCTTTGGAATCAGACATTCTGTTTGAAATCTTGTGCTACCCTTCTCTGTTGTATCATAAAGCTTACAAAAACTTTTCATAGCTATAAGTTGTTTTAAACCAAGGACAACTTAACTTTGACCACAAAGAAAAAAAGAAAGAAAGAAACAAACTCTAAAAAAATTCTACACTTTAACTCCACATTCCCTACATATTTACTTTTTGATGTCTCAATTTGTATATTTTTATATTGCCTACCTCTTGATAAATTGTTGTACTTATTATTTTAAATATTTTTGTCTTTTAGTCTTCATACAAAATACATAAGCAGTTTGCACACCACAGTTACAGTATTAGAGTATTCTGAGTTTGTCTATATACTTTATACTATGTACTTTAATCAGTGAGTTTTGTATCTTCAGAAGTTTTCTTGTTGCATGTGAACATCCTTTTCTTTCAGATAAAAGAACTCCCTTCAGCATTCTTTGTAAGATGGGTCTGGTGACCCTTTTTGTAAGATAGTGATAAATGTCCTCAGCTTTTATTTGTCTGTATCTCTTGTATTAAAGGATAGCTTTATTGTACACAGTATTCTTGGTGAACAGTTTTTTCCTCAGCACTTTGAATATGTCATCTCACTCCCTTCTGGCCTGTAAGGTTTCCACTGAGAAGTCTGCTGCTAAATGTATTGGAGCTGCTTTATATGTTATTTGCTTCTTTCTTTTGCTGTTTTTAGACACTCTCTTTGCCCTTCACTTTTGAGATTTTGGTTATTATATGCGTTGAGGTAGTCTTATTTGGGTTAAATCTTCCTGGTGATCTTTGACTTTCTTGTACGCAGATATTTATGTCTTTCTCTATGTTTCAAAAGTGGTCTGTTATTATTTCTTTGAATAGCTTTTGTATTCCTCTCTCTTTCTTTACTCCCTCTTAAATGCCAGTGACTCTTTCATTTGCTCTTTTGTTGCTGTACCAAAGAACAAAGTGTCCTTTGCTCCTTTTCATTTTATTTCTTCTCCTCTGTGTATTTTTTAGTAATCTGTTTTTGAGCTTATTGATTATTTCTGCAGCTTGATCAGTTCTGCCATTAAGATGCTCTATCCTTCACTGGTGTCTCTAAGTCACTTTAAGTCCTTTTTCCTTTTACCATAAAAATGAAGATAATTATAATACACATCTCACTGGGTGGTGATGAATATTATATGAGATAATGTATGTAAAGCATAATGCTGGGCACAGAGAAAGTGTTCAGTAAATTAGAGACATTATGATCATTATTTTTCTGTATTTTCCCAATTTTCCACAGTGTGACTCTGTTGTATTTATAATCAGAAAAATCAAACTTAAGAAGAAAAAAATAACCAAAATTGGTATATTGCATGAGTCTTCCTCCCTCTTCATCCTAGCTGGCAATTTAGAATGCATTGACCAACTGTTCACCAAAATGTTTTCTAGTTTTTGAAAGTATTGCAAAACTTTTTCTCCTTCATGAATGTTTTAAAGGCATTGGAAAGCCCATGTTTGCAAAATCTGGTGACAATAGAATTGTTCTCAAGTCAAAGACTTTATGGCATAGAAAATATAGTTTGTTGAGTGTTTCCTATACATGTACTTACAAAGGGTTTGTTAAAAATCCTTTAGTTAATATATGTAAAATATAGAAAATGAATAATTTGGCGTTTAGTACTCCTGAGGAATCTATATTGAGAGAACTTTTTTAAAATTCAAGTGTCTTGCAGAATGACAAATACTGCATGATTTTGCTTGTGTGTGAAATCTAAAAAAGTTGAACTCATAGTTGTAGAGACTAGAATGGTGGTTACTGTGGGAATGAGAGGGTGGTTGAGAAGATGTCTGTTAAAGGATACAAAATTTCAGTTAAATCAAAGGAATTAGTTTAAGAGATCTATTGCACAAGATGGTGAATATAGTTAATAACATTGTATTCTTGAAAATAGGTAATGCATATGTTAATTAGCTCAATTTAGCCTTTCCTGTATGTATACATATTTCAAAACACACATGATAAATATATATGATTTTTGTCAATTAAAATAAATTAAAAAGGCAAGCAGGTGAGGTTATGGATGTTAATTAACTTCATTTAATCGTCCTACAATGTATACATATATCAAAACATCACATTGTACCCTATAAATATATACAATTATTATTCGTCAACTAAAAAAAAAAATAAATCCACATGCCTGGGAAAATAATCTAAGAGATACTACTCAGGAAAATGCCAGAACACCCATCTCTAGGAGACTTGTGACTTTAATGGGTTGTTAATTGTGCATGCATGGCTAGAGGCTTATATTGATTAGTGTGCACAGTAAAAACAAATTCCATGTTAAACGCTATCATTTCCTCTAATAATAAAATTTCTGGTAAACTCTAACTTTTTCCTCAAGATTCAAGTTAAATGTTATGCTGAGAAGCTGAGAAGCTTTTCATAATTTTCATGGAGCATTAAAGTTGTTTTTAAGCTTACTATGTTTATTATATTTATCTGTTCTCCTTAAATGTGCCTCCAAGGAAAAGTATTTGTCTTATTTCTTTTTTGTACCATCTGTGCTTGGCAAAGTACCTTATGTGGAACATGGTCAGGAAATATTTATTAAATGAATGAATAAATAAGTGAATTGGAGACTCTTACAGAGTCATCTTTTTAATCAAGCAAAATTCACAATCAGAAAAAAAGCAGGGAGAACACACGAGTTTGAACGTCTATGTCACAGTGCAAAATTGCTGCTGATCAGGTTTATGCCTAAATACTATTGACCAATAATGATTTCATTTCTTAATTAATTATTAAACTCAGCTGCCAACTGCTTGAGGGTAGAAATCATCTTTGACTCTCCTGTGTCTGGCACTGTGCTTTGATTATGAAAGGCTTTCAATTCTGTAGGTATATTCTGAAAAATCCCCTTGCAAGAGGTTTTCATGATAAAATGGCTCTTGATTTTTGATTCTCAAATTTCAGCTTTCATTACAATATAATTTTCTTTCATTAAAATGTTTTCCAGGTGATATTAAGGAAAACTATATTTACATCCTTCAAACTAAATATAATTCTTAAAAATTGGTATAAGATAAGTCTTAAGTTACATTACCAATACAACTGGGAGAGTTGTTGAATCACATGCACTGTGCTTGTACTAGGTGCTAGTACACCTCTTCCAGAATCTCTTCCTTGGGAAATTCCTTAGTCTTCTGGGAAAGACAGACAGATAAATCAGTGATGCCATGGCCTGAGCCTAGAAAGATGCACTGGGAGTTATAGGAAGCCAGAAGAAGACTATGCTCCCAGCCCAACCCAGAAGGATGACAATTTTCTCAGCCTTTCCAGGGAGTCTAAAACAGTTGAGCTGATTTGTTTTAAAGGAAGGTAGAATCTATTTAGGCAGAGAAGAAGGAAACATATCTAAGAAGGGAAGAAGAAATATATCCAAAAACACAGAGGTAAGATAGAGGTAATGGCCCATTTTGGAGGCCTGAGCAGTTCCATGTGGGTGTACTCTAGACTGTATTTGTAGTGACGGTAAGAACTGAGGCCTAGAAACATGTAAGCAGAGTGGAAAGGACCTTGTGTAGCATTACGGAGTGTTAAGCCTTTTTGCTGAAGACTGTGTGGTATCATAGAAAAGTGTTAAGTGGCACTAGTCTGTGGAAGAAAATTTACGCATTTGCAATGGGGAAGGAGAGGAATAAACTAGTAAAACAAATACTACAGTGGTGGAATCTGTAGAACTTTATTACTGTGGCAACTGAATAGCAGATAGCAATCTAAGATTCATATTTCTGTCTTGAAAGACTAGATGAATGCTAATTCCATTCACTTATTCATTTGTTTGTTCATTCAATAAATATTATTTAATACCTACCATTAGCAGAGAATTGCTTTATTTACCATAAATAAAAAGATGGATAGGTTATGGGCTTTGATTTCTAGGAGCTCACAGCCTAGCGGAGAAGGCAGAGATGTAGATAAATAATGACTGTACAATGTGTTAATTACATGATATTTTAAAGTTTTAAGGTAGAATAAAGACTTAGAAGGGGGTATAATTAATTTTTCTTGGGAGTGACTAGGAAAGTGTGAGAGAGGTGATGATTCTTGGGCTAGTCTTTTTTTTTTTCTTTCCAGGCAAGAAATCTTTATTTATCCCATTACTGATGGGGTTTATGAAATGAAACTACACATGCAAGATTTTTCAAATTGCTATTATCAAGCTTTGCTGAAGCATTTACGACCTTAGTTGGCCGTTTTACTTTCCCTAGACATTTTTTTTTTAGCTTGAATTTCCTTTTCTTTTTCTCAACTTTTGTTTTAAGTTCCGGAATACATGTGCAGGATGTGCAGGTTTGTTACATAGGCAAACATGTGCCATGGTGGTTTACTGCATAGGTATGAAGCCCAGCATCCATTAGCTATTTTTCCTTATGCACTCCCTACCCTTGCCACCCCCAACCCCCAATATTATTCTCCTCCCTGTGTCCTGCGTTTTCATTAATCAGATTCTACTTATAAGTAAGAATATGTGGTGTTTGGTTTTCTGTTCCTGCATTAGTTTCCTTAGAATAATGGCTTCAAACCCCATCCATTTCCCTGCAAAGGATGTAATCTCATTCCTTTTTATGGCTACATAGTATTACATTACCACATTTTCTTTATCCAGGCTATCATTGATGGGCATTTAGGTTGATTCCATGACTTTCCTACTGTAAATAGTGCCGCAAGGAACATACGCGTGAATGTATCCTTTTTTTTTTTTTCTTTTATTATACTTTAAGTTCTGGGATACATGTGCAGAACGTGCAGGTTTGTTACATAGGTATACATGTGCCATGGTGGTTTGCTGCACCCATGAACCCGTCATCTACATTAGGTATTTTTCCTAATGCTATCCTTTCCCTAACCTCCCATCTCCTGACAGGCCCTGGTGTGTGATGTTCCCTCCCTGTGTCCATATGTTTTCATTGTTCAACTCCCACTTATGAGTGAGAACATGCAGTGTTTGGTTTTCTGTTCTTGTGTCAGTTTGCCGAGAGTGATGGTTTCAAGCTTCATCCATGTCCCTGAAGAGGATATGAACTCAACATTTCTCAAAAGAAGACATTTATACGGCCAAACATGAAAAAAAAAAAAAAGATTTTGTTTTTTTTTTGTTTTGGAGACACAGTCTTGCTCCATCCCCTAGGCTGGAGTGCAGTGGCAGGAACTTGGCTCACTGCAACCTCTGCCTCCCGGGTTCAAGTGATTCTCCTGCCTCAGCCTCCTGAGTAGCTGGGATTACAGGTGCTCGCCACCATGTCCAGTTAATTCTTTTGTATTTCTAGTAGAGATGGGGTTTCACCATGTTGGCCAGGCTGGTCTCGAACTCCTCACCTCAGGTGATCCACCCACCTTGGCCTCCGAAAGTGCTGGGATTACAGGTTGAGCCACCACACCCGGCCGTATCTTTTAATAGAATGATTTATATTCCTTTGGGTATATAACCAGTAATGGGATTGCTGGGTCAAATGGTATTTCTGCCTCTAGGTCTTTGAGGAATCACCGCACTGTCTTCCACAGTGGTTGAACTAATATACACTCCCACCAACACTGTAAAAGCGTTCCTTTTTCTCCACAACCTCACCAGCATCTGTGGTTTTTTTTTTTTTCTTATCTTACTTCATTTTTAAATAATAGCCACTCTGATTGGTATGAGATGGTATCTCATTGTGGTTTTCATTTGCATTTCTCTAATGATCTGTGATGTTGAACTTTTTTTCATATGTTTGTTGGTCACATGTATGTCTTCTTTTGAGAATGTCTCTTCATTTCCTTTGCCCACTTTTTAAATGGGGTTGTTTGTTGTTTTCTTGTAAATTTGTTTAAGTTCCTTGTAGATGCTGGATATTAGACCTTTGTCATATGGGTAGATTGCAAAAATTTTCCTCCATTTTGTAGGTAGTCTGTTTACTCTGATGATAGTTTATTTTGCTGTGCGGAAGCCCTTTAGTTTAGTTAGATCCTATTTGTCAATTTTTGCTTTTGTTGCTATTGCTTTTGGAGTCTTTGTCATGAAACTGCTGCCCATGCCTATGTTCTGAATGGTATTGTGTAGGATTTTTTCTAGAGGTTTTATAGTTTTGGATCTACATTTAAGTCTTTAATCCATTTTGAGTTCATTTTTGTATATGGCATGAGGAAGGCATATGGATAGTCAGTTCTAGCCAGTTCTCCCAGCACCATTTATTAAATAAGGAATCCTTTCCCCATTGCTTGTTTCTGTCAGGTGTGTCTAAGATCAGATGGTTGTAGGTGTGCAGTCTTATTTCTGGATTCTGTATTGTGTTCCATTGGCCTATGTGTCTGTTCTTATATAGCACAATGCTGTTTTGGTTACTGTAGCCTTGTAGTATAGTTTGGGTAGTGTGATGCCTCCAGCTTTGTTCTTTTTGCTTAAGATTGCCTTGGGTATTCAGGCTGTTTTTGGTTCCATATGAATTTTAAAATAGGTTTTTCTAATTCTGTGAAGAAGGTCAATGGTAGTTTAACGGGAATAGCATTGAATCTATAAATTGCTTTGGGCAGTATGCACATTTTCACAATATTAATTCTTCCTATCCATGAGTATGGAATGTTTTTCCATTTGTCATCTCTGATTTCTTTGAGCAGTGGTTTGTGGTTCTCCTTGAAACACAAGGTCATTCACTTCCCTTGTTAGCCGTATTCTTAGGTATTTTATTCTTTTTGTGGTAATTGTGAATAGGAGTTCATTCATGATTTGGCTCTCTGCTTGCCTGTTGTTGGTTTATAGGAATGCTAGCAATTTTTGCACATTGATTGTATATCCCAAGACTGTGATGAACTTGCTTATCAGCTTAAGAAGCTTTTGGGCTGAGATGATGGCGTTTTCCAGATATAAGATCATATCATCTGCAAACAAAGATAATTTGGCTTCCTCTCTTCCTGTTGGACTACGTTTTATTTCTACCTCTTGCCTGATTGCCCTGGCCAGGATTTCCATTACTATGTTGAATAGAAGTGGTGAGAGAGGGCATCCTTCTCTTATGCTGGCTTTCAAGGTGAATGCTTCCAGCTTTTGCCCATTCAGTATGATATTGGCTGTGGGTTTGTCACATATTGCTTTTATTGTTTTGAGGTATCTCCCTTCAATATCTAGTTTATTGTGAGTTTTTAAACATGAAGAGATGTTGAATTTTATTGAAGGTCTTTTCTGCCTCTATTGAGATAATTATGTGGTTTTTGTCTTTAGTTCTGTTTATGTGATGAATCACATTTATTGACCTGCATATGTTGAACCAAACTTGCCTCCTGGGGATGAGGCCAACTTGATCATGATGGATAAACTTTTGATGTGCTGCTGGATTTGGTTTGCCAGTATTTTATTGAGATTTTTACATCAATGTTCATCAAGGATATTGGCCTAAAGTTTTCTCTTTTTGTTGTATCTCTGCCAGGTTTTGGTATCAGGATGATGCTGGCCTCATATAATGAGTTAGGTAGGAGTCATTCTTCTTCAATTTTGGGGAATAGTTTCAGTAGAAATCGTACCAACTCTTCATTATACCTCTGGTAGAATTCAGCTGTGATTCTGTCTGATCCTGGGCTTTTTTTGATTGGTAGGCTATTTATTACTGCCTCAATTTCAGAACATGTTATTGTTCTACCCAGGAATTCAGTATTTTCCTGGTTTATGGAGGGTGCCTTTGCCTAGGAAATTGTCAATTTTTTCTAGATTTTTCTAGTTTATGTGCATAGAGCTGTTTATAGTATTCTCTGATGTATGTTTGTATTTCTGGGGGGTCAGTGGTGATATCCCCTTATCATTTCCAACTGTTTGATTCTTCTCTCTTAGCCTAGCTAGCAGTCTGTCTATTTTATGATTATTATTATTTCCAAAAAACTAGCTCCTGGATTCATTGATTTTTGGAAGGATTTTCAGTGTCTCTATCTCATTCAGCTCGGCTCTGATCTTGTTTATATCTTGTCAAAGCAGGCTAGCTTTGGGGTTTGTTTGCTCTTGGTTCTCTAGTTTTTTTTTAGTTGAGATGTTAGTTTGTCAACCTGAGATCTTTCTAGCTTTTTGATGTGGACATTTAGTGCTACAAACTTCCCTTTTAACACTGCTTTATCTTCATCCCACAGATTCTTTTATGTTGTCTCTTTGTTCTCATTAGTTTCAAAGAACTTCTTGATTTCTACCTTAATTTCATTATTTACCCAAGAGTCGTTCAGAAGCAGGTTGTTCAATTTCCAGGTAGTTGTGTAGTTTTGAATCAATTTCTTAATCTTGGTTCCAATTTGATTGCATTGTGGTCTGAGAGACTGTCAGTTGTTGTGCATTTGCTGAGGAGTGTTTTACTTGCTACTAAATGATCAATTTTGGGTAAAAACATGTTCCTTTAGCTCAGTGAAACTTGTTATTACCACCTTCTGAAGCCCATTTCTGTTAATTCATTCATTTCAGCCCCAGCCTAGTTCTGTGCCCTTGCTAGAGGGGTGTTGCCGTCATTTGTAGGAGGAGGGGCACTCTGGCTTTTTGAATTTTCAGCATTTTTGTGTTTATTCTTTCTCTCTTTGTGAGCTTATCTACCTTTGATCTTTGAGGTTGCTGATCTTCGAGTGGGGTTCTTGTGGGGTCTTTCATTTGTGAATATTGTTTTCTGTTTGTTTGTTTTTCTTTTAATAGTCAAGCCACTCTACTGTAGGACTGCTGCTGTTTTCTGGGGATCCGCTCCAGACCCCAGTCCCCTCCTGATAGGAAGATCTCACCCCCTCAGGAGGGATGGGTTCAGGAACCCACCCACTGAAGCAGTCTGGTTGCTTCTTAGTAGAGCAGGTGTGTTGAACTGGCTGCCTGTATTCTTCACAGCCAGCAGGATGGAATGGCTGAGGTTAGGGAACTGCAGAGATAGGAGCCATCCCTCCAGCTGGGAGCTCCCTCCCAGGGAAGATCAGATCTCTTGTCTGCAGAACTGAAGACCGCCCCCCGACCCTACCCCGCCCCGCTTCCCCAGTGAGGAGGAGTGAATTGGGCCCAGTTAAAGAAGCAGTCTGGCCCCAATCTGGCAAGGCCACTGTACTGTGCCATGGGGGGCCCCTCCTTGTCTGGGCCATCTGGTCTGGACTCTCCACAGCAGGCAAGCTGGAATGGCTGTTTCCCTCAAACCACAGAGATGGCAGCTGCCCCTCCTTCCGGGAACACAGTCCCTGTCTCAGGTGGACTTCAGCCCTCTGCCTTGGCTGGCTGGCATTCCAAGCCAGTGGGTCTTAACTTGTGAGCTGCCTTGGAAGTGGGGCCCGTAGAACAACACTGCTTGGCTCCCTGTATTCAGCCCCCTTTCTCGGGATGTGCATGGACGGATTTTCCGCTTTGGCAAGGATCTGGGGCCTGAGTATGCAAAGCTCCTGGGTCTCTGTGTGCGCTTGAGCAGTTGTTTTGCACACTCAGCTCTGTGTATCGGACCCCAGTGGTGTGGGCGCATGAGGGAATCTCCTGTTCTTCGGGTTGCAAAGATCCATAGGAGAAGCGTGGTTTTGCTGGTGGGTCACAGAATCACTCACAGCATCCTCTGGCTGGGGGTGCGGGTTCCTTTGGCTCCATGTCACTCCTGGGCGGGCTGTTGCCTTGGTGGGTCCAAGCTGCTTGCCTATTCAGTTACAATGTGAGAACTTGGATATTTCAGTGTTGAATTCACTGGTCCGTTTTCTTTTCACTCCGTGAGCGCTGTGGACCTTAGCTGCTTCTAATCAGCCATCTCACCCCTCCCCCGGACTAGGTCTTAAAATAAGAATAGAATGCTCAGGGAGGTTGAGGTGGGAGCATCATTTGAGTCTGGGAGGTTGAGGCAGCAAGTGAGCTATGGTCCAGCCTGGGTGACAGAGTGAGAGCTTGTAAAAAAAAAAAAAAAAAATAGAATGCTCCAAGTGTACGTTGAGGGGAAAAAGAAAACCAGAATAGAATGCTCCAAGTGTACAAGGGGAAAAGTTTAATCTAGGGAAAGAAGCATCATGAAAAACAGCACGATGCTTTCAAGAAACCACAAGTAATTCAGTATGACTTAAGCATAAGTCTTGAAGTAGTTTGGAAATGGGGCTGGTATGTGATGCTAAGCATCATGTATCTAGTGACCATGCTAAGAATTTTTTTTATTTATTTAATTTTTAATTTTGGTGTGTACATGGTAAGTATATATATTTACGGGATACGTCAGATGTTTTGATGTAGGCATGCAGGATTTTGTACTTTATCAGGCAAATCAACAGTTCTCCACTGGGAGAGTACATCAGACTCATCTGAAGACTTCAAATACATTTTTGAGGTCTTGACTCACCCCACGCCTCTTGAATTAGAAAGCACAAAGGTGAGCTTGCAGTGTACATTATTTTCAAAGCTTTATGGACCAATCTGATGCAAAGCCACTGTAGGCAATGGTGGAACCATTGTAAGTTTCAAGTCTTTTTTTTCAATGGCACACGAAGCGTTTTCCTGCTTTTCTATTGTTGTGGTGTGACCTACAGCCACCTCATAAAGCACAAATTGGTCATAATGTTTACTGCCCAACCTTGTAATAATTGATTGCCACTTTCTTATCAAATGCAAAGAATAAATGGAATCTGATTACTATGGAACCATCCTCCTTTGTGGATATATTCTTGTCAGAAACTACATAATGCAAAAATGGCCACAAATGATTTTTTTTTCTCAAAACTACTTTTGTTATAAAATCTTCCCAAAGTGTATAAAGTATTCAAAAGGTTTTTTATGAACAAACCAGGGAAGGTTGGCACTTGTCTTACTCTTTTCAATTTGCTCAGTAATTAGTAGGGAAATGTCTCATAATGTCTGGTAAATGGAGGAAACAAAAGTGGTATCTACATCTTTTGCTATCAAAATAGATAAGCTATCTAGCCTGACAACAGGAAATGACATGATGATTTCATGCAGAAAAATGGATTATCTTCCATTCCTGATGAAATGGCAGTGAAAATATATGAAATATTTAGGAGATAGGCAGTTCACAACTACATCACAGCTTGAAGTTTCAGCATCGGTTTCAAACGCAGTAGGAATGCCTGGATTTCACTTCTCAATTTTGGATGGCATTGAACATAATTAATCAGCATATTGACTAGAAGAGTGGGTAAAATAATGGGAAAGAGAGAAACTGGCTAGCTGAATTGACAATTTCCTTTAGTTTTAATTGTTTTAGTAACTACTGACATTATTTGGAATAGGGAAATAATGAGTCACAGAATTACACAGCTACAGAAACTAAAAAAGTCATTCAGTTCAATTTTCTGCCTTACATTTAAATTTACTTTCTTGACATAATGTTGACTTTCATTTAATCATTAACTTGTAAAATTATGTGACTCCTATATAGTAGTCACTTAATAAATCTGGCTTAAATTAATAAACATATAAACCTTTTCAGTAAGATCCCAGTCAGATGGTTTCTTTTAGGTTGCCCTTTCTTTTATGTCACTAATGATGGGGAAATGGCTCTTTGGACAGTTCAGTTTCAAAGCTTTTCTTCTTTTAAAGCATATTCCACTGTGGTGGAGTATATGCATTTTGGACTTCAGTAATCCTGGGTTGCTATCTACTGCTCATCAGTCATAAATTATTTAACAGGTTATTTAACTTCTCCATTCCCCTGTTTTCTCTCTTACAGAGTGAAACCTACCACTTGCATCATTAAATGAGATGATTCACATGAAGTACTTATCACAGTGCTTAATGGATAATAAATGCTTAATAAGTATTAGCTTATTATTATTGCTAATAATATTATTATCTACCTATACAGTCTGCCATTGGTCTTATGTCTCTTCTACAGAGCCATATAGAACAAACGTAATTCATTTTTCAACACAAAACCTTTTAAATATTTGAAGATTATTATCATATAATTTAAGTAGACAGGTAAAGAAGATAATAGTAGATCACTAAAAAGAAGATAACTATCATTCTAATGTCTACCTCCATGAGATTAACTTTTTTAGATCTCAGATATGTACTCTATAAAAATGTACAGTATTATGTATCAATAAAAAATTTAAAAAGACCTATAAACCATCTCCAGAGTAAATAAAGGAGGCTAAAGAGACATAACTAATTGCAATACCTGACTCTAGACTAGATCCTGTATTGAGGGGGCAAAATGTTATAAAGGTCTTTATTGAGCCAATTAACAAAATTAAAATATGGACACTAACCTAGACAAAAAGTACTGTGTCAGTGTTAAATTTCCTGAGGCTAACAGTTGCATTGTGATTACATAAGAAAATATCTTGTACTAAGAATATGCTCTGAACTATTTAAGGATAAATAACTATAATATATATAAATTACCCTTAAATGGTTAAAAAAAAAGAATGTTATACCATGGGATTTGATATTCTAACACTGTATTTCCCATTCTCGATATTTATCACAGCCATTATAGTGTATATATATTTATTAAAGAGTGCTACATATATGTTAATTTCTTTTTTTGTGTGTGCATCATAAAAACAGTGATCTGAGTTTTGAATAGGAGTAAAAATTTACAGTAAAATGTTATAGGTAGATCAATTTCCCTAAAATTTGAATTAATCATTTTCTGTCATTGTTAGGCCATTTGTTAATAATGACGGTTGTTTATATTTGTTTTTCCCATCTAGGCTATGTAATCGTTGTTCTTTGGACTAGAGAATTTAGCAATTTCTGTAGTAAAATATAGCATTTTGCAGATGTATGTAGGCAATAAGTCAGGCTTATGGGTCTACAACTACTCTGATAATGCATAATTTCGAGCAAGTTACTTATCTTCTTGGAGCTTTACTTTCCCAATGATAAGATGGGTAGCAGATCTGTCTCATTGGATTTGTGAGATGTGAGAAAATAATAATCATAACTAGCATTTGCTAACTAACCACCTATCATGTGCTAGCCATATACCATATATATTATATTGATGAATTTTAGGCAAATTGATATACATAGAACATTTTACTGTAAATTTTTACTCCTATTCAAAAATCAGATCAATTTAAATAACAATTCTGCAAGGTAGAAACCATATTTTTCACATATGTAAGAAACATGGTAATCAAAATGTTACTTTCTGTGGTATTTTCTTCTTTGCAAAATTTCACAAGAGTTTTTCATTTTCATGATGAAAAAAGAGGCAGTGAGGTAGAGTGATTAAAAAGCACTCTGAAGTTCAGTACGAGACTATTTAGGGGCACAGTCTAGCCCTACTATATTCTAGCTGTATGATCTGGGGCAAGTTATTTAACTTTTTAAAGACTTAACTTGTTTATTTGTAAAGTGGGAATGATAAACTTGATATCTATAGGATTTTGTGAGATTGAATGAGATCCAGTATAATAATGCCTAGTAGATAGCAATTTCCATGTAATAAATAAAAATTAACACTTTAGTGGCACTTCAGGTACTCTTTGAATTGCTATCTCTATATTAACTAATTTATTCCTCAAGACAACTCTATGAGGTAGGTAACATCTTTCCCCTCATTTTATAGGTGAAAAACAAAGGCACAGATAAATCGTTTACCCTAAATATAGCAGAAAAACAAGAAAGGGGTTGGATCAAAAATAGAAGTGTGTGTGTGTGTGTATAATCTACAAATCTATAAAGAAAGCACAAATAACTCAACAGAAAAAAAGTGGAATCAGGGAAAGGACAATATCACATATCAAAGTGTAAGTAGAGCCACAAGCTATCACAGACATTGCTACTGGATTTGTAAATTGGTTCAACCATTTTGGAAAACAGTTTTTTTTTACCCACTAGATTTGAATATTCATGAACCTCATGATCCAGCAAATCCACATGGATGTGTAAATATCAAAGAGAAGCTCTTGTATGTGTAGAGTGGGGAGCTATGCCAGCATATTTACAAAAGCTCTTTAAATATAGTAAATATATGAAATAAATCAACTGATAATCAACAGGAAAGTAGGAGAACACATGGCAGAATATTCACAGAATGGACTATTATATAGCAGTTAAAGTGAATAGACTATGATGACATGCAAAGATATGAGTGAATATCAGCAAATGTAATATTAAGTGAAAAAATATCAAAATATTACATATAAGTTTATAATCTTTTTGTAAAGTTGAAAACAATAAAATAAAATATTTTTATGATACACATAGATTTAATAAACTACAAAAATGAAATCAAGAAAATCAAGGGCATATTGAAACATGATTCACTAGACTAGTTCATTAGAACTGTTACCTTTGGTGGGGTCAGGCAGGGAATGGGAATGGTAATCATAAAGTGAGATGCAGGTTATTGTCAAGGTCCTAATTTTTGTTTTGAGTGATGAGTTCATGAATGTGTCTTGTGCTGTTAGTAAATAAGTAAATAAACAACTGATCTATATATGGAGCAATAACAAGAGTGTATCATGAATGAAAGATCATGATTAATCCAATTTTGTTGATTTGAGATCCAGAAAGAGAGAGAAAATAATACCAGGCCATTTGGCTCCAGAGTACATGTCTCAACAGATGTGCTGTATTATTTCTATTATTGTTTTTATCATTAGTATATTATAAAATGAAATAAGTTGTTATAGTTTATTTAAATATAAGTACCAGATATTGTTCTGAATTCTAGGGAGACAGAGGTGAACAAGGTGGGCAACATTGATTCTCTCATTTAGCTTAGATTTTGTTTTGAATTGCATGTAATGCAATCCTAGCCACTGAGACAAAACAAGAAATCTAATAAGGATATTCTGGAAAAGATTTCTTCCTTTTAAAAGTAACACACAGGAGGGATGTTATTGTGTTTATACAGGAAGTTAGAAAATGTGGCAGCATTTTTCAATTGGGCAAAGGTGACACATCAATGGTGGAAAGAACCTGGGTCTTTAATAATGTGGAGTAACCGAATTAACCAATCCTGGAGCCACATTATTTAGGATTTACATTAATGTTTCCAGGAGACGGTAAATTTTCCTTTGTTGAATTTTCTTTTACTTTAAATCCAAAGAACCCTAGATGAAAAATAATTTGGTACCAGGAGTGAAATATTGCAAGAAACATACCCTAAAGTTTTGGAATTGTCAGACAGGGTGAGAGAATAATGACATTTCCAATTCTATCAATAATATTCCCTTAAAAGAATTAAGTCAGTTTTTCCTGAATAGTGATATAAACTCCAAGTATAAAGACCCTGCTTTGCATGGACAACCTAACTGAGGACCGTAGATCCATGTTACAAAAGTTATGGTAGGAAGTCCTAGCAAAAGCAATCAGGCAAGAGAAAGAAATAAAGGGTATCCAAATTCGAAAAGATGGAGTAAAACTATTTCTGTTTGCCAATGATATAATTGTATACCTAGAAAACCCTAAAGACTCCTCCAAAAGATTTCTAGATTTGATAAATGAATTCAGTGAAATATCAGGTTAAAAAATCAATGTACACAAATCAATAGCACTGCTGTACACCAAGGATGACCAAGCTGAGAATCAAATAAAGAACTCAATCCTTTTTACAATAGCTGAAAAAATGAAAATACCTAGGAATATATTTAACCAAGGAGGTGAAAGATCTCTACAAGGAGAATTATAAAACACTGCTGAAATAAGTCATAGATGACACAAACAAATGGAAATACTTTCCATGATCATGGACTGGAAGAATCAATATCATGAAAATGACCATCCTGCCCAAAGCAATCTACAGATTCAATGCAATTCATCAACATACCAAAATCATTTTTCACAGAATTAGAAAAAATAATTCTAAAGTTCATATGGAACCAAAAAAGCTCAAATAGCTAAGACAATCCTAAACAAGAACAAATCTGGAGGCATCAAATTACCCAATTTCAAATTATACTACAAGGCTATAGTAACTGAAACAACATGGTATTAGTATAAAAGTAGAGACATAGACCAATGGAACAGAATAGAGAATCTAGAAATAAAGTCAAATACTTACAACCAACTGATCTTTGACAAAGCATACAAAAACATAAATTGGGGAAAGGACACCCTATCCAATAAATGGTGTTGGGAAAACTGAATAGCCATATGTAGAATAATGATATTGGATCCCTATCCCTCACCACACACAAAATCAATTCAGATGGATTAATGACTCAAATCTAAGACCTGAAATCATAAAAATTCTAGAAGAAAATCTAGGAAAAACTCTTCTGGATGTTGACCTAGGCAAAGAATTTATGACTAAGACCTAAAAAGGAAATACAACAAAAACTAAAATAAATGTGACCTAACTAAACACGAAGCTTCTGCACAGGAAAAGACATAATAATCAGCAAAAGACATAAGCAGACAGAGTGAGAGAAACAGCAGAAACCCACAAAATGGGAGAAAATATTTGCAAACTATGCATCAGACAATGAAATTATATCCAGAATCTTCAAGGAATGCAAACAAAGCAGCAAGAAAAAAATAAATAATCCCATAAAAATAGGCAAATGTCATGAACAGACACTTCTTGCAGGAAGATACACAAATTTGTGTAAATACATATGGCCAACAAATATATGAAATAATGTTCAACATTGCTAATCACTAGAAATGCAAATTAAAACTACAGTGAGATACCACTTTACCCCAGCCAGAATGGCCATTATTAAACAATCGAAAAACAACAGATGTTGGTGTAGACGTGGTGAAAAGGGAATGCTTATACACTGCTGGTGGGAAAGTAAATTAGTAAAACCTTTATGGAAAACTGTATGGAGATTTCTCAAAAACTAAAAGTAGATCTACAATTTGATCCAGCAATCCCACTATTTTCCCAAGGGAAAAGAAGTTATTATATCAAAAAGACATCTACATGCATATGTTCATCACAGCACAATTCACAATTGTAAAGATTTGGAACCAATCTAAGTGCACGTCAACCCATGAGTGAGTACAGTGTAATATATATACACCATGGAATACTATTCAGCCACATAAAAGAAGAAAATAATGTATTTTGCAGCAACTTGGATGGAGCTAGAGGCCATTATTCTAAGTGAAGTAACTCAGGAATGGACAACCAAATACCGTATGTTCTCACTTATAAGTGGGACCTAATCTATGGGTACACAAAGGCATACAGAGTACTATAATGGACTATGGAAACTCAGAAGGGGGATGAAGGATGAAAAACTACATAGTGGGTACAAAGTACACTAGTTAGGTGTGATGGTTAATACTGAGTGTCAACTGGATTGGAGTGATACGAAGTATAGATCCTGGGTGTGTCTGTGAGGGTGTTGCCAAAGGTGGTTACTATTTGAGTCAGTGGGCTGGGAGAGGCAGACCCACTCTTAATTTGGGTGGGCACAATCTAATCAGCTGCCAGCATGGGTAGATTATAAGCAGGCAAAACAATGTGAAAAGAGAGACTGGCCTAGCTTCCCAGCCTATATCTTTCTCCCATGCTGGATGCTTCCTGCCCTCAAACATCGGATTCCAAGTTTTTCAGTTTTGAGACTTGGACTGGCTCTCCTGGCTCCTCAGCTTACAGACAGCGTACTGCGGGACCTTGTGATTATGTTCGTTAATGCTTAATAAACTCCCCTTTATATATATATATATTTATCCTATTAGTTTGCCTGTCACTATGTGACAGGCAAATTGAAATTTCAGACTTAACCACTATAGAATCCATCCATGTAACCAAAAACCACTTGTACCCCTAAAGCTATTGAAATAAAAATAAAACAACCCTTAAAAATACCAAAAAAAGATACAAGTTATGGTAAGGCAACTCTAACTGCTTGTGCCCTGTGTGGCCTTGTTTTGGCATCCTTTGTTAAATTAAATGAGAGAGAGAGACAGACAGACAGACAGAAAGATTGAGAGAGAGAGAGAGAGAGAGAGAGTACATGTTCATGGGTTTTCTTTTATTTTTCTTCCTTTTTTTTTGAGACGGAGTCTTACTCTGTCACTCAGGCTAGAGTGCAGTGGTGTGATCTTGGCTCACTGCAACCTCTGCCTCCCAGGTTCAAGCAATTCTCTGCCTCAGCCTCCCGAGTAGCTGGTATTACAGGTGCCCACCACGACACCCGGCAAATTTTTGTATTTTTAGTAGAGATGGGGTTTCATTATCTTGTCCAGGCTGGTCTTGAACTCCTGACCTCACGATCCACCCACCTTGGCCTCCCAAAGTGCTGGGATTAAAGGCATGAGCCACCACACCTGGCCTATGGATTTTATTTTCCACTAATACCTAGATCATCTGTCTTGTACTTGGTGCCATGAAAAATTAAAAAAAAAAAAAGAAAAGGAAAGGAAAGAAAAAAAACAGAGAACGTGAGAAGGATCCACAAGAAACTAATGCAAAGCTGTAACAGGCTGAGTAACCCATAACTGATGCTGTCAAAATGCAATGGTGCTTCTGAAGCATGAGAAATCCCAAGTGGCTGGGTGGAAAGAAAAGGCTTGAGATTCCATGCCATTTTTTTCTCTTAGTTAAACCTCTTAGACATGCTTGCTAATAACTATATAGTTAATTTTTCAGAGGCAATTTCTGGGAATGAAAAAAATCATGGATTTATAAGTCAATATAGTGCAAATTCTGATTCTTAGTGGCTGTGCTTGATATTCACCATAATAGTTAAGTGACCCTGGAAAATTCACTTTGCCTCTTTAAGTCTCAATATTCTCATGTAAAATAGAAATAGTCAACATATTTCAAAGGGTGGGTATAAAAATTAACTGGTGTATAGAAGGTTAGGCAACCCTCCCCTCAACCATTACAATTTACTTTTCCTTTTTCCTATTCTAGGTATACTTAGTCTCCACACTTTCTTTAATTGTATTTGGCCTCTATTCAAGGGTACACTTTTCATATTGTGACTGATTTTGCAATCAATGTGTTTTAACCTCCAGTGTTTCCTACCTGACTTTTTGTTATCTAATTGTAAGCACTTTTGATGCATCTGTTTATATTCAGCTTTTCCCTCTGGTCTTGACATTTCCCTATTGATTGAGAACATCTTTGAGGACCTTCCAACTTTGCCAGTCATCCCTTGCATTTAATATGTAGAGTGGGTCATCACCTCATTCATTGAATGCTTTCTGCTTCTTATGGTTCCTTCCATTTGTGTTGAACTGTATTTAATACAGACTTACCTCTCCCTCTCTCTCTCTCCCTCTCCCTCCCTCTCCCTCCCTCCCTCTCCCTCTCTCTTCCTCCCTCTCCCTCTCTCTTCCTCTCTCTCTCCCTCTCTCCTTTCTCCTCTCACTCTCCTAGGATGGAGTGCAGTGGTGCCATCTTGGCTCATTTCAACCTCCACTTCCTGGGTTCAACCAATTCTTGTGCCTCAGCCTCCTGCATAGCTGGGACTATAAGGCATGCAACACCATACCTGGCTAATTTTTGTATTTTTAGTAGAGATGGGGTTTTGCCATGTTGCCCAGGCTGGTTTCGAACTCCTAACCTCAAGTAATTCACCTGCTTCAGCCTCCTAAAGTGTTGGGATGACAGGCGTGAGACACCATGCCTGGCTCTTTTGCTCTCTCCCTCCCTCCCTTCCTTGTTTCCCCTCTTCCTCCCATCCTCCCTTCCTCCTTCCCTTCCTCTTTTCCTCCCTCCCTCCCTTTCATCCTTTCCTCCCTTCCTCTTTTCTTCTTTCCTTTCTTCTCTCTCTCTTTCCTCATGTTAACCAACAATTCTATTTGTTGAAAATAGATGATGGTTCACTTGAAACACATACACACACACACATGCGCGTGCACACACACCCTTTATGTCTCCAAGCCAGTATTGTATGCATTGGAGAAATCAGTTGCATAATACCTAATACCTATATTGATCATTTTAAAGTGTTGGTTAAAGACATGGGTTCGATCCTGCCTCTAACTCCTATTTACCATATGATGTTATATAACCTACTTAGCTTCTCTGTAAAATGGGGATAATAATAGTATCCTCTCTAATGGGTTATTGAAAAGATTAAAAGAGTGAGTTAATTCAATAGCCTGTCAGAGTGAATGCCTAAAAAAGCATTATCTATTTTTATGCATCTTTGGCACATGTAGAATTATATTAATATGTAATTTCAAAATTTACTATGAAAAGAGGGGGTGCCATTTATTCAATAACCACAGAACCTGAATAATAATAGCTACCATTGCTGATCTCCTGTTATATACCAGAGGCTGTGCTAGGTACATTACCCAAATGAACACATGTGAGCTGTTTAAGACTCTGAATCAAGGACACAGTTGACTGAGTATAAATCACTCAATGTCTGAAGTCCATTCCTACTGTAACTGGTTACCAAAAAGTGTTTCCATAGTTAGTTTATATTTGGTATATTCACCAGAAGATCATCATCATCTGTCCATTCCTACGCTGTCTCTCCCATCCTATACCCACAAATCTCACCTCTCTCCCAACCTTCATATTATCCTTATTAGAGCCTCTTTTATCATTTGTATTCACAGAATATTTCTTTGATCATTTGTTGTGAATAAAACTTGTTTCCCCTCCATAAAAACACTTTCCTTAGAATTTTACTAGTGGATCCGCCTATGTACTGATGCCCTAAGGGAGCTGGAGTTTAAGCCAGCATTATTCAACTTCACAGAAATCCTTCCTAATTGTTTCTCTGCTACTCTGGTCTTGTGAGGTAGAAGTATAAAAAGAGCATTGGAGCAACAGAGGAAGAAGTGACTTAGAGGGTGACAATCACTGTCTATGCAGTCAGAGATTTGGAAGGAAATCCTGGTCATGTCTTCTACTAGATGTGTGACCTTGGGCAAATTAAGCTTTCTAAGCTTCAAATACATCATCTGTAAAACTAGGATAAAATTAACACCTGCTTCATAGGGCTGTTGAAGGGGCAACTTTTGATAATCTACTCATAATCCTAAGAGTTTTTGCTGGCATATAAGAAAATTTCTATGTTTGTTGCAATTATTATTTTTATTCTCATTTTTACTATCAGTGCTATCATTTATTGAGCATCTGGCATAGATGAGACCTAGTGAAAGGTATATTAAATATGTTGGCTTATGCCTCTTCATTTAAGTATGTTAGATATTATCTTTAACTTTTTGGGGGAGTTTTGCTTTACAGAAAAATGGGGAAGTAGCTAGAGGGGAATATGAGAATAAATGAGGATTAAAAAAACAATATGGGAATTGTGATAACATTTAATGATGATGTAAAAATCTATTATAGAAGGAGAGACAGAAGATGCAAGAGAGAGTAGGATAACTGAGAACAGAGAGAGAATGAAATCCAAAGCATATGGAAAGGGTAGAGGGCGTGATCATTGCTAGGAAGGTATGTTTCATGGTTATAATATGAAAGAAAGAGAAATGACTGCAAATTAGGTATTTTTGTACATTTGAAGGTAGGAGGGTATATACCCAGATACTATTAGGTGGCTTCTGCTTTTTCTTCTACATCTCCTTTTCCTTCTTCTCCTTCCCTTGTTCTCCCTCCTCCTCCTTCCCTTCCTCCTGTCCCCCCCTCCTCTTTCTTTAACAACATACAAGATAAGCCCAACTACTATAAATAGAGCTAAAGTTTGGGATATTTGATAAATTGGATAATTTTGCAAAGAGTAGGAGACTGAGCTTATTAGAATAATGCCTGCTGTTAACCTAGTGAGTGAACTCAACTGGGTATCAGACCAAAGGAGCTAGACAGTATTGAGTTTGGGGTTGGTGATCATGACTATATGACGAAAGCAATTTTTCCAGTTATGGAAATTTTCCACAAATGAAGCTGTGTGAATGAGGAAATGAAAAGTCAAAGGGTTAGATTCATTCAGGGTTGGGATGAGCACAATTAAAGCACACACAGGCAAGAAACTTAGAGATATTACTATGATAGTATCATGGACCATGAATCTGGGCTAGGGTCTGAATGATAGAAGGCTGGCAATTAGAGAGAAAGTGGAGGGGGTCAGGGAATTAGTGATTTCATTATCCAATGAGTTTGGATAATTATTGACATGATAGCACCAGAGAATATAAGCTGAAAGAATAGGAGTTTGTGGTTGCTTAGTAGGAGATTGAGTTAATTATAGAGGTGATGCTGTTTCTGGCAATGTCATGGTCCAGACTACAGGTAAGGCGAATGAGATATAAGCCTTTCTTATTAAAAACCCAACAAAAGCTTGGACTTGGACTTTCCCATTTGAAGAATCCCCTGGGGCTTCAAGGAACACTTTCTGAAAACTACTGACCCAGGCAAAACTCACTGTTTAATGAAGATCCTCAGTTTCAGGTATTTTCAAATCTGTCAGATATTGGCATTAAAGTTAAAATAATGTCATCCAGGGAAGTCAGGACTTCTGCCTTGCTAGCCACTTCTCTTCCTTCTGTGTCACTTACAGAGACAGACACTGTGACATAAGCTTTAAATCAGATAGACTTGAAATCAAATTCAGCCTATTTCACTTACCAGCTGTGCAATATTGGGCCAGTTACACTCTCCGCGCCTCAGCTCTTAATTCATAATATTAGATGTCATGAAGATTAAATGATACAATTTATCTAGAGCATTTGGCATATGACAGAGGGTTTATATCTTCTTTATTATGAGGCCGTATTATAATTCTTAAGAGCAATGTCTGAGGGGTCTTCTGCCAGAGTTCAAATGTCAGTTTTTAACCACTGATCAACAAAGAGTGAGAAACAATCTCCTTGAGCCTCAGTTTCTCCCTTTGTAAAATAAGATGATAATAGGGCTTTCTTCATTGGGCTGTAGTGAGGATTAAGTAAATTAATGTTTTTGAGGCAGTTACAGTGATAATCAGAGCATAGTGAGTGCTACATAAGTAGTGACTCTTATTGTTGTTAATTATTTCCTCTGCTCCCTATTTTATATGAAGCATTAATAAAAAGTTTAACAACCTGTGTCTTAAGTGGTTGCTCCCTCTACTCTGTACAGAGGCAATGTAAGGAATATGTTAAATCAACTGTTTAGTGTCTATCCATCACTCTAAATAATTAGCATTATTCAAATTGTTTTTCAGTGAAGAGTTCCTCTGGGCTGCTGGGGCCTCTGAGAAGGAGGGTCTTGTTTACTGAGTTGAGAAAGTCCTCATAAGAAAGGAAGCTGACTGCATGAATACAGTACATTGGGTGTGAGAGATGCCTTGCTCACATTTTTGCTCAAAAAACCTGGGCTAGGTTAGCAGCGCAAATGTTGAATGAATGGCTTAATGCTTGTGGTGGGGCTGCTGTGTTTAAGTGGGGACAAGTCTCAGTGGAACCAGAAAGTATTTTTCCTTTCTTTTATGCTCTCTAACCTTCTGCAGTTTTTGGATGAAGAGGTAACTCCATTTTATACACTTCCCCTTTCCATTTTGAAGTCTTTCTATTTTTATGGGTTTACCCATACGATTCATCTTACCTCAATGTTCTTCACTGTCTGAAAAACTCTTATTTATCTTTCTAGGCTCAGCTCACATATCACTTTCTCTGTGAAACCTTTCTGACCTTCCCAGGGCAACAACTCTGTGCATAGACAATATTTTTTCCTGTACCCCCACAGCTCTTTGTAAACTCTCTTTGATACCACAAGTCTTTAATTAATTATCCATCTTTTCCACCAGACCCTAGTGTCCACTGAAGGTAGGGTCATGTTTATTTACCCTAGTACTGTCAGCCACTACTTCAGTGCCTGCAATACTTGTTATTGAATGAATAAATGAAAGCAAGCATGGAGGTCATAGAAATGGCAGTCACAACATCACAGTCTTAAAGCGTATTCGAGTTCTGTGAGTAAGGAGAACTTCCACATCAGATAACTGATGGGCATATAAGACCTATGTCTGTGCTGTATTTGGTGTCTTATACATTGAGGAACAATGCAACTAGGTAGAAATTATGACTGATTATGATAGTTATACATGCAATCAAGTTCTTTTGTTCTGACACCCAGTTGAGTTCACTCACCAGATTAACAGCAAGCATTTGAGTTTGTGACTCAAGACCGAATCCAACCCCCTATTTTGCAATTAAAAAATTAAGGCTCAGTGGTTAGGGTCTCACAACTTAATTTTAAAGGGCAATTCCATAAAGATAGAAGTTGACTGGCTGCTTTAATAGAACTCTACAAGCTGGTTCTTAGGTTACTACAATCTGATCTGAGAGACAATTTTCCCAATGTAGCTGGAGGTTATCAGTCTCATGAGGACTGACTTGCACTAATCAAATTTATAGATGACTTATGTATAAATTAGAATGCTCATTTATTAATTTATAATATAACTGCCACATGTTTGAAAGTATCATTAGCTGATTTGAATGTTTTTCCATACAGAAAACTGTTTACATGAGACATGATAATATTTAGAAGACTGATTTCTAACAAAACGCTATTGAGAGATCTGAGTAAAACTGAGCTACCCTGATTTAATTTCTTGATATATTAATTATTAAACTATTTATTTTCAACTATAGTTGACCCTTGAACAGCAAGAATTTGAACTGTGTGGGTCCACTTTTATGCATATTTTTAAAAAACCAAATGTGGATGGAAAATATAGCATTTAAGGGATGTGAAACTCGTGCATTGGAAGACTGACTTTTCCTATAGACAGGTTCTGCAAGGATGACTGTCCGACTTGAGTATACTGGGATTTTGGTATACATGAGGATCCTGAAACCATCCCCCCAGTATGTACTGAGAGATGACCGTAATTCAGTCCTCAAAAGTTTGCTGAATGCTTGTTTTATGCAAACTGGGTTTCCAAGATGAATCAAATAGGGGTTCTCTTTCCTTGTGGAACATACAGTATAATAAAGAAAAATTAAAGTTCTAAAATGACAGATTGATGTAAGACAGGTGTTGTAATTTAAGAATGTTCAAAAAACAGTTGGAGCCCCAAAATGAGTGATAAATTTCTCCTGCAATAGACATGGAGGCTTCATGGAAGTGCTATATTTGATCTGGGCTTTGAAGAATGATTAGGAGTTCACTAATTGGACATGTATGTGTGTTGCAGTATGTGTAAAACTCACAAAAGTGCTGTAGCATGGGCAATGGCAGTATTTTGATATAGTTGGAGCACAGGGTTTAAGAATGGGGGCAGGAAGAACAGCAAGGAATAAGGCTGAAGCCAGAGGCTAGAACATGAAGGGCCTCACACAGCCTTATTAAAAATTAGGCAAGGGGTTTTCAGCAAATAAAACCATGTTTATATATACCTTTTGGAGCTGTATTTTTGACATTAATGTGGAGTGTGGATCGGATGAGGGAAAGACAGACAGGAAGGTGTCAAGCAAGAGAGCTGATAGACCTGAGTTAAGATGCTGCTTTGTGTCCTGAAATGGGAGCATAGCTAAGCTAAGAGTGGGCGGACTGTAACTGAACAAAGTTTCCTTTCTGGGAACTGGGGCTCTTTCCAAAATGGCGGTGAATATTAGTCCTGTGGTGCCGCGGCACAGGGAGGACCTTTGGTGAGTCTGAGAAGTTGTGATGAGACAGAGATGGGCAAGAAATGCGAACTCCTGTCTGTGTAAGTGAGCGGTGACAACGTGCTAGCAGCCTTCGCTCGCTCTAGGCGCCTCCCCACCCTGGACATTCACTCTGGCGGCAGTTCAGGAGCCCTTCAGCCCGCCCTGCGCACTGTGGGAAGCCCTCTCTGGGCTGCCTGGGGCGGGAGCCAGAGCCGGAGGAGCCGGCTCTGTCTGCCTGCCAGTAGGTGTGGAGGGAGAGGCGCGGGCGGGAAACAAGGCTGCGGGCAAGGTGCTCCAGGCCAGCACCAGTGGGCGCGGGCTGGGTGGGCCCCGCATTCAGAGCTTCCTGCTGGCACTGCCGGCCCCAGGCAGTGAGGGGCTTAGCACCCCCGCCAGCAGCTGCGGAGGGTGGGCTGGGTCCCCCAGCAGTGCGGCCCGCCAGTCTCCTCGCGGTGCAGGGCTTGGAACCGGCAGCCCGCCATGCCCCAGCGCCCTCACTCCGAAGTGGGCTCCCGTCAGGCCGGAGCCTCCCCAAAGGGCGCCATCCCCTGTTCCCCAGCGCTGGGTCCTAGAGACCTCCCAAGGGCTGAGGCGTGAGGGGCCATGGTGCGGGGCTGGGGGCAGCTCC